>NW_012118388.1:1531379-1538083 GCF_000951035.1 Colobus angolensis palliatus
CCTTCCTTTCTTTCTTTCTTTCTTTCTTTCTTTCTTTCTTTCTTTCTTTCTTTCTTTCTTTCTTTCTTTCTTTCTTTCTTTCTTTCTTTCTGGTGGTGGGGGAGGGGGTTTCTGAAACTGATTACTTGCTTGTCTCCAGTACTCACAGATCCGCCTGCCATATATGGTAGCAAAGTCTGGGGCTCAACTTATCTTAGCTGTTGCCCACAATTTATGAAGAGATAATCCAGTTCATAGGAAATGAGGTACTTCAAGTATTTGAGGAATGGCGAGTATTTATTTGTCAGCATGAATTCAGCTTCAAATACATCTCCTACTGATCTCTGGACTACTCCTCTATGCCATGTTGATCCATGCAGTAATAATTGTAAAGAGTTTCCAGGATTTCTTTCACTATCAGAAAAAAAACACTGGAATCACTTCGCCTGTGGTTTATAGTGAAAACAGCCGTCTGAGCATTTTGAGCTTATAGCTGTGGATAAGGTGTGTAATTTGTTTGGTGGTGAGTTCTGTGATATGAAAAGTGAATTACAGTTGGGAAGGGTAGTGGCAAGAGGGATACTATTATTAAAGAAAAAGAAGAAAAGAAAAAATATATTATTTCAGCAGCAAGGATTTTTAAGGTTTAATTCCCATCCCTACCCCCTCGAGTTTGCCGTCTTGAGCCTACTCATCAGCTTCATTACCACCCATAAAAGCACATGGATTTTAAGCTGATAAACAAGGTGAACATGGGTTATGCCTTGTACTCTGCCAATGCTATGAGAATATCGTTGTTCACTAGAAGAAATGCTGGCAGATAAAAATAAATAGAATATAATAATTTTTTATTCAAATTGGATAGCAAATGCATGTAAAATATTCCTAAAATTGTGCATAACCTTCGACTCAGATACGCTTTTAAGAATATAGAAATAATCATGTGTTTGAGCCAAGAGTTTGCTGCCTAACCATGGCAGATTAAAAATAGATAAAATTAGAAACAACTTGAGTGTCCAATTGTGGTCTGAATGAACATATGGAGGTCCACTCTAGTGAAAATGTAAGTAGGTGGACTTATACCTTCACAGCAATGATACTGTGTTGATACTACTCTAGATACTGAGCATAAAGAATTAAGGAAGAAAAACAAGGTCTATGATCTTATTGAATTTATGTTACATGTGGAAGAGTTGATAGTGGCAGAAAAGTACATTTAATATATATTTTTAAGGGAAACATTAGTTGGCTAAACCTGGGTTTCCCAGGAAGCAAATCTAATGGCAGATGGCTATGTACTATTGCTTTATTACAAGTGCCATCCCAGGAAAGAGAAGTGACTGAGCAGGGGAGTAAGGCAGAGAAGAAAGGGAGAGCCAACAGGAGGACAAGGCATTATTGATATTGATAGTGATGTTGGTCACTGCTGAGTTAAACTCATTACTGGTTAAGTGAGGCTGGGCCCTCCTCAAGTAGCCATGTAAACCATCTCTCTAGACTCTGTAGAGCAAGGGTTGAAAGTAGAAAGGGGGAAGAATGTGTCCACTGGCTTCTATATCTGTTGGTCAGTTTTTTTTTTTTTTCCTCTGGGGTGTTAATTCTTACACACTTCCAGGTTGTTCATGCATGGACGGACACTGAGTAGATTCATCTGTGGGCATTCCCAAGGCATTTCAGGTATGCATGTTTGAAGTAGGTCAGAGCCCACCCAGGAGATGCCTGGGTGTTTGATACATGAAGGACACTAATTGAGTAGATTACAGACTATATGATTACTATGATTCTATTTTTGATGTAGAAATACTTAAAATGTTAACAATGATTATATTTGGGTTTTTGGAATATGGTTTGTACTTGTGTTCTTTTTGTCTGTCTTTGCATTTTTTTTCTTGCAGTGAACATGGATTGCTTTTGTAGTAAGAAAAAACTAAAAAGCTATATTTTTAAAATAGAAATTTGTCATTCTTTGTATTTCATAAATTATTATTTTCTCCAGTGTTAATTATTTACTTAAAATTTGTCATTCTTCACATTTCACAAACTATGGTTTTTCACTGTTAATTATTTACTTAAGTTCAGCCTAATTTATCCAAGTATTTTTTTTTTTAGACAGGGTCTCACTGTCACCCAGGCTGTAGCGTGGTAGTGTGATGGCGGCTCACTGCAACCTCCACCTCCCAGGTTCAAGCAGTTCTCCTGCCTTAGCCTCCTGAGTAGCTGGGATGACAGGCATGCACCACTGCACCTGGCTAATTTTTGTACATTAGTAGAGATGTGGTTACATCATGTTGGCTAGACTTGCTCTCAACGTCCTGGCCTCATGTGACCCACTCACTTCAGCCTCCCAAAGTGCTGGGACTACAGGCTTGAGCCACCGCGCATGGCCTCAAATATCTTACTTAATAATGTAGACAAAGATAATCAACCCCAGCAAATGATCAAACTGCCAAATTAATTACTAGCTCTCTGTAATCTGTATGTATAAATATAATGTTAATAATGTCATCATCATAGGCTATATCCCTGAATGCTAGGAACATATGATATAGCGTATTAGAGGGTAAAGAAACATTTTCTATGGATATATCTGAAGTATGAAGGAGAGATGGAGAATATGGGTGCTGGGATGCAATTTTAGACAGGGTGGTCAAAGAATGTTTCATCGAGAGGTTGACATGGGAGAAAGTAGTGAGGGAAGTGAGGGAGTGCTGTAGAGATAACTTAGAAGAAGAATATTTGGAGAGAGAGAGCAACAGGTGCAGATCCCTGATATGGAAATGTGCCTGGCATGTTCGAGGAGCAATAAGGAAACTGGAGTGGTGAAGCTGAGTGAGAGAATAGTGGAATCACAATGCTTTACATAGTAGGTGCTCAATAAACATTAGTTGAATTGCAGTCAGTATAGTTTTGAAATTGAGAAGCTTGTAGCTTATATGTTATATTTTTTCATAGGTTTAAGTTTTAGTACAATGTCTGGCAGAGAGTAGACTTGTGGAATTAATAAATTTCTCTCATCTTTGCATTCTCCAAATTGTTAATTTATATTTTAGAACTATCTTACAATTTTACAGTCTCCTATCTTATTACTTGCTGTAATTTATTTGATTTCACCGACCAACAATAAGCTTGGAGAGGGCAAGGCTGTGTGGTATCTTGTTCAATAGTGTAGTCCCAGCCTGGCAATACAACTTTTGAGAGAATAACTTGCCACCTTTCTAATGGGAATTGCCAGAACAGGTAAGTTCAAGGTATAAATCAGATAATAAGCAAGAAATTAAGTTCACTTTTTAAAAGTTAACCCCATCACTGGTCTTGTAAGCAGAAGTGTTCTGAAGTAAATTGGGGGTAGGAAGGGAAAACCATGTCAAGATTGTCTAGATGACAGCATGATGGAAGGAAGCATCCCCAAATAAGTTATGCAGATACACTGAGCTGGCAACAGTGGCCAATTTGCAGGAAAGTAGATGATGCTTTTTCTTCACTTGGGTGTATTTCACTCAAATATGTAGAATAAAAATAAACACATTTTTAAAGGAACACGGCGTGGCAGCCTGATTTTCTTCCATATTCATACTCTGTGCCTCGAGGCTTTCGAATGAATTGTTCCTTTTAATCTGAATATTTTCATCACTTTCTCTCCTTGTGCCAGCTAACCTACTCCGTTTTCAGGTTTCAGACAAATGCCATTTGTACTGAGAAGCCTTGCCTGTCTCCAAGGCTAGTTCAGGTCTGCCTTTTTATATGATCTCTTAGCACTCTGATTTCTCCAAGAGAACTTTTAACCATCTTGTAATTAAATACCAATGGGAAATTAACTGTTCTGCTTCTGCCTCCCCTGTAGAAACCTAGTGTCTGCAGGACAGAGGCTATGTCTGTCTTGGTCATTTCCCTGTCTTCAAGGCTTCAGAGGTGTTTGAAATATATAATGCATTAAAGTTTATAGAGATTAAAATTTTTGTTTATATAAGCGTAATTGTAACAAAAGTCACAGAAAAGATTCAGTACCAGCTACATTTCTACAGTCTTAATTTAAAGATATAAAGTGAACAGGTAATTCAGAAATAAAGTGTTCATAAGTGGGAAGAAGACAACTTAAATCTCTAGCCGCTGGAAGTACTTTCAGTTACCCTAAAAATATCACCTAGTATCTTATTAATACTCTGTCATGCAGATATGATCGAGTTAACTTACCTTGCAGAAATAATGAAAATCTGTCATATATCAGCTTCTGCTTCAAGTTATGCTCTGATGTCAACTATGTGTCTCTTTTTAAAGATTGTAATTCTTTATTTTTTATATTGGTTCAGCACAAAGTTATAACCAACTACTGAATCCTGCTACAATTACCAAACACTGCATAATTTCTGTTAATTATAGAGAACTAATGTGCAACCTCTCTGTATTAATGATAAAGCAATTAACCTAAAATATCAAATTGGTGTGAGTTTCTTATTTTCTCATTACCACAGCCTGTTCTCAGTTTTGAGCAATTGTACATTGTACTTTATACATGTTAGCCCCAGATGAAGTTTATTTTTACATCAATCACAATAGCCTTAACACTCATCACCTTCAATTTTCTCACCTTTCCCCTTTACCAGATGTGTATGTGCGTGTATGTGAAAGGTGATATCTGCAATAGGAGGTCATTATAAATCAGATCAAGTTATGGATAATTAGGAATGCTAAGAGACATAATATTATATTATAATAGCCCTCTGATTTTACTTTGCTTCCTTTTTTAATATCAATAGATCTTGTAAGAGACACTTCCATTGTGTCTGACACTTCTGATGCTATGGTGTCAATGGAAGTATGTGTGAAAACCATTACCTTGTCAATTCTGTGATGTCAGTGGCAACTTGATGTCAATGAAAATGTATAAGCTTCTTCCATTATCATTGTAACAGCTTCTCTAGTCTTTCCAATGTATCAAGACACACTAGTCTGTAAGAAAGGCTAAATACCTGAAATTGCTGCCTTCATTTCTTGAAATTAAAGCTAGGATACTGTATTACTTTCTTCTTACAGCCTAGCATTAGCAAAAATATATAGGAACACCAATAACACCAATAAATAAAATAATAAGCAGTTATTTTGTGGCTAAGAACGTAAATAGCTCACAGTTTTGAATTTTTAGAATTCAAATGACTGGTGCACATAACTGGGAAAATTTTTGTTTATAAGTGGAAGTAATGAAAAGAACTTTAGCTGTAGACAGTATACTGTGGTGAGCATAGGCTATGAAACACAGAAGCAGGAAGGTCACTGGAAGCAATTACTTTACCTAATATTATGCCCATCAAAAGCAGCAGTGTTCCTGTTGTGACATTGAACTGTTTCATATAGTGATTTCCTAGGAAGAGAGTAATAATCGTGATGTATCACTAATCTTAGATAAATAACATTTAGGTCCTTATGTAATAAAATAAGTATGGATTGCATTATGCAATTCACACAGTTCACGTTTCTTTCCCGTGTGTAGAGTGTGGTTTCACAAGGCTCACTTGCTTTGTTTATGACTCTTTAAGCATACATTTTGGCCCAATTTACTTTGGCAAATATTGAGTATTTTAAAAAGTACTCAAATGTATACTTTTGCCAGGCAAAATACCTCTCTCCCGCCATGTCTGTCTGTCTGTCTGATTTTTTTGTCTCTCAAATATAGTGAATCATTTGCTTTAGGTTCTTATCATTGGAGATGATAGAATTGGTGCATATACTTATAAAATATTAGGAAGTTGATTATTTATTTTCAGCAGTTTACTTATTAGTTCTTTGACACATAGAATTCTTAGAATGAGAAGTAATTTGAAAAAATTTAGAAATACATATAATGTGTATGTGTTTGTGTGTGTGTGTGTGTGTGCATACTTTCAGCTTCAAAGACCTAACATTGTAAAGGTGTATAAAATAAGTTCATAGGTAGATTACACATATTCCAATACACACGCTTTCATTTTTTTTAAAAGTTATGCATCCTGAAGTATTGAGAGACTACCGAAGAGAATTATGTTATTTGAACTGTCTTAAAGGAAACACCGAATTTTCTAGGTGGAGAATGTGTGGAATGCCATTCCTGAATTGCATAGATGAAATCAATTGATAAATAAAAAATGTTATTGATATATGTGTATATGTATTTGTGTGTATATGCATATAATCACATAACCATGTTTTGACTTGATTCATAGCCCATAAAACACACATCTCACTTCTAATCTGAGGCTTAAATATGTTATGTTAATATTATGTAAACCTAAACTTACCATTTTCCCCTAATCCTTTGATGATCATTATTTCTGGCATTTCAGTGTTTGCACAAAGAACAGGAAGTAATTAAAACTTTCAGACTTCGGATGAATTCATGTGCTACTTATGAGCAATTCTGATGAAAATTTGAAGAGAGAAAGTTGAACTCATTGAATAAGAGAAGAGTTTTTTAAATTATCTGTGGATTTCAATTAACTATGCAGATATCCTGACTCCCTATTTGTGGAACAATCACATTTTAAAGCATATTCTGTGTGTGCGTGTGTGCATGTGTGTGTGTGTGTGTAAGCATATTGAAGATTATGTACACTTTTAAAGATGTTATTTTCTATTGTTTAATAAAAGAGGATACTACTACAAACAAAATCACCAAGCTTAATAATCCCTTTCCAAGGTGGAATCCCTTTCAGTTAATTCTGATGGATATATAATGTACTTCTTTTTTTTTTTTA
>NW_012118388.1:1540396-1572512 GCF_000951035.1 Colobus angolensis palliatus
GTCTCTGCCAGGCTTTGGTATCAGGATGATGTTGGCCTCATAAAATGAGTTAGGGAGGATTCCCTCTTTTTCTATTGATTGGAATAGTTTCAAAAGGAATGGTACCAGCTCCTCCTTGTACCTCTGGTAGAATTCAGCTGTGAATCCATCTGGTCCTGGACTTTTTTTGATTGGTAGAAAATCTAGAAGAAATGGATAATTTTCTGGACACTTACACTCTCCCAAGACTAAACCAGGAAGAAGTTGAATCCCTGAATAGAGCAATAGCAGGCTCTGAAATTGAGGCAATAATTAACATAATGTACTTCTTTATTTTCACCCATACACAAGGTTAGAAAGTAAGAAGAGAGGGGCTAAGGAACAGTGAGGATGAACATGTGTGTGCATCTCTTATCTCTCTTTCTATGTCTGTCTATCTTATCTTTCTATCATCTCTCTATCTATCTATCTATCTATCTATCTATCTATCTATCTATCAATAATCTATCTATCCATAATCAGATTCACCTGGGAGCTTGTTAGAAATGCAGAATCTTGTGTATAGATGACACACATGCGACAGAGTGCATGTGCTATAGATATCTCTACATATCAAGAGATGGAAGGAAAAACTTTTAAAAAACAAGAGAGGAGAGAGGAGAACAAGAGCTGTTGTTACCTGAAGGAAATAAAATTAAATATTAGGCTGGAAGCTCTGCTTTCAACCATGAGATTTGCTATTTCTCTGACCGGAGAAGGCCCCCTTAGAAAACATGCTGTCTTCATCACAGTGCTCTGTTTTCCCGTTTGTGAAAGTGAAAATAAAAAGCTCCACTAAGGAAGATGTTCTCTAAACTTATTTAACAATCTTCCAATGCAGAATCAGGTACATCCTTACACAGCTGAATCTCATATTGGCAGCATATCTTCACACATCAAATCTAAGACCTTGCAGGAAATTCAGACAGTATGTTCATTAGGAAGACAAAATAGTGACGTTGAAAAGAAACCAGACTTGCTCACCTCAAAATGTGAATCAAACCGTGCAGGTGTGGGGGTCAAAAATATCTCCAAAGCCTGGCTTGATTTTCCTCAGGAGGGGAGGCTGTCATTTATTTCCTACCATGAATAGTTTGGGTAAAGCTGGGAAACTTTTCTTGCATTAACTCATTGTCTGCTTTCCTAATCTTTCATTTTGTTGTTGTCAAAAGGCAGAGATGCTGAAAGACAATACATTCTAAACTAAATGCTGGCTTCCTCAGCTAAGTCAAGTCCTATCACCCAGATCAAGGACTATCTGAGTCAATGGCACACCATTCTGTATAGTCAAATTTAAATGGCGAGTCAGTTCACATAATCCAAATTCATGTCAATGGCATAGGAACTATTTAAAAGTACCTTGCTATCATCTGTTTCTTAAAACTGATTAGCAGCAAATTACTGGAGACCATTCTATCAATGCATCAATATATCTTGATGCACTAGTGATTTTGGAGGGAGTTGTTTTTCTTCATATTTAGCTGCTTATCAGGTACTTTTTGATCCATACATATTTATTTTCAAGCACCATTTAGAAAATATTAACTAGAGTTGCTGCATCCACAGAAATTTAAAGCCACTTATTTTGTTTCCAATTAACAAATGTATTTCAAAGGCGGCGAAAGCTGATTAAAAAAACCTTGCCAGCCGCTTTATAATACAAAATAATTTATCACAAATGAAATTCAAAATTTAAAAATAGACTGTTTGCCAAGCATGTAATAGTTAATACAGCCTTGGTTTTCTTTCTAAAAAGCATTTGTTTAATCTTTGATGTATTTTACACACTTAATTCCAACTTAAAAATAATTTATATAATGCTGAGTAATTCCATTGAGCTGAGTGTATCAAATTACTATTTCCCAACATTTATCAGGAACTTGTGTATCACAGGGGCTATTTTATGTAATTTTATGTAGGCTTCATAAACACTATGAGGTAGATATCATTATATTATTATGTCCATTTTATGGATGAGAAGACTGACATGAAATTAAATAAATTGTCCTAAAATTGCCTGGCTACTAAGAGCTGTGATTGGAATGCACACCCAGTTCAGTGTAGTTACACAGCCAGTGTATGTTCAACAATTCCATTCTAAGAATTAGAAAACTGTGGAATCAAAGAAATACTCCTTGGATAGTATTTTTGTATTCCATGTAAGCCTGGTTCATTCTGGGTTGAAGTTAAAAAAAAAAAAAAAACAACTATTAATATAAGCAGTAGAATAAAAATGTGGGAATCCAGGAGAAGTGGGAAAGAAAGGTAGAGAAGAAAGTCAGATAGTGTCTTAGTGGGGTTATGTTTAAGGGGATAGATGATATTCTGAGTCCTTGTTTGAATAGCAAGTGCGGTCCAGGGGTCAGTAGCATCAGATTCAACTGGGAACTTGTTAGAAATGCAGAATCTCATCCCCGCTTCAGACCTACCCAGTTAAAATCTGCATTTTCACCAGATCACCAGGTGATTAATGGACACATTAAATTTTGAGAAGCACTAGTCTAGGTGGCTGATTTACTGAATAGAAGCTGACTTGGTATTTTTACTTACTTTGGAGAGCTTGAATTGACCTGCAGTGCTGTATATAAACCTGGGGCTCAGTACTCTAATGAAGAAGGAGACTGCTAGGAGGGGTTGCCATGGGATTTAGAGTGGCTAAGGCACCAGCAATCTTTCTAGCCAGACTCAGGGGAAATCACATCAGAATAGTAGAGACTTGGCAAGCTGCCAACATTATCACAATAGCTTTATCTTTCTTTTTCTCTTTCTGTCTAGACCTGTGTCTCATGCCCATATATGCTTTCACTTCAGCTCCAGTCTGGGCATGAAGGGAACACAGTTGGATGATGTCAAAAGAGCGAATGCACAAGAATAGAATAAACTGGCAAGAGAAATTTTAAAAATAAGCAAACTTGGTGAAGCGGTGAACAAGTGTCTCAGAAAGGAAGAGAGAGAGAGACGGAAGGATAGAGAGAGAGGGATAGAGAGAGAATATGCATGGGTCAAAATTTAAGAGAATTACCAAGACCCCTGAGAACTGATATCTGTTTAGAATCTAAATTTAATACCTAGTTTTGTCGCTCAAGCCATGAGGTTACTTTTCATCTGAGCAGATAATTTTTATACCATCAAGAGAAAGAAAAGACTCAGCTCAAGTAAATCTTTACTAGTAAAAGATTTCTAATATATTAATAACTTTTATCGAATTAAAAGGGTGTGACATTAAATTATAACCTTAACTGTCATAATAATATGGCATAATAGCATAATTATGATTAAATTATTATCACTATTACATCTGTCACGGATGAATCTCCTAGATAGATGAAAAAATCTAGCATGTTCATTATTTTACCTTCCCAGCAAGTGTCCTACAGTGGTGTCACAAATTCACATAATGTCATTGAGAGCTGGATTTTCTGTTAGAAATTCAGTTACACTGAAGTATGTGAAAACCCACAGATGGCAGAGTAGAAATCCTACTGAATATACATTTGATTAGATTACGTGTCTCATTTATTCCAGCCACAAATGAAATATTTTGCACTTATGAACTGTGCCACAGTCAAACTTGTTTTGGTGGCAGTGTGTGAATAATGATGAACTGGGTTGAAAACTTTAAAGCTTAGCGAAGCCTTGCCCTTTTTACTCTGTGAACACAGATACTCTACTGTCCCTTGAAGCACACTGCTCTTGATGAAATACTGTCTCTTTTCCTTTTTCCTTTTAAGTTTAAAGAATACATGTTATAATCAAATATATGCCAAGGTCATCATTAATGATTTAAAGAAAGGAAAGAAAAGAAGGCTTACACTTATGTAGCATATACACAGAGGAAAAATTAATTCTACATGTGTTATGTTTCATTTAATCCTTAAAATAATTTTTAAACTATGTATTATTATGATGATTTGGAGATGAGGAATTCCAGCTGAGAACAATTAAATGATTTGCTCAATGTCACACAGCACAATACCACTTATTAGTGACAAATCAAGGTAATACTTCACCTAGAATTTAGATGTTCAGTATATTTTTAAAACTTTCATTCATTTACAAAACATTTATTGACTACCAATTCTGTTCTAAGTATTGTACTACATACTAGTGTACAATAATGAGCAAAGAGAGACAATATTTGTCATTTCTTGAAGCTTATTGTCTAACGAAAGGAGGGAAAGATGTGGGTTCAGGAAATCAATTAGATACTCACTTAGGAATGAAAAATGGAAAACCAAGTAATTCTCTAAAGGATAGCTCAAGCCAGAGGATGCTCATGTAGACCTGAAGTCATCAATATCTCCCCTCAAAATAAACCTCTACCTTTATGAAATAGAAGGTGAGTATGTGTGTGTGAAAAGGGTGTGGGAACCGGGTGACAGGATGTTTTTAAACCATGGGAGCAGCATAGCATGTCAGTACAACAGGGAGCTTGACATTTTTTAATTAAAATGTGATCAGGCCGGGTGTGGGCTCACGCCTGTAATCCTAGCACTTTGGGAGGCTGAGGCAGGCGGATCACTTGAGATGAGGAGTTTGAGACCAGCCTAGCCCACATGGCGAAACCCCGTCTCTACTAAAAATACAAAAAATTAGCCTGGCGTGGTGGCGCGCATGTGTAGTTTCAGCTACTCAGGAGGCTGAAGTATGAGAGTCGCTAGAACCAGGGAGGTGGAGGTTGCAGTGAGCCAAGATCACACCACTGCATTCCAGCCTGGGCCACAGAGCGAGACTCTGCCTAACCAAACAAACAAGCAACCAAAAAAACATGGTCAGTGTGGCTGAAGCATAAAAGGTAAGAGGAAGAGTAGAGTGAGGAGAAGCAGGAAGGAGGAAGAAACTTTTGTATGAATGGCCTTCCAAGCTTGTGAGAGGTCAGAGGCAGTGGGAATCCCCTGAAGAGCTCCATATGGAGTTAGGAGTTGGATTAAAATGATAAGATTTGCATTTTGAAAACTCACTGACATGTGTAGAATGAATGGAAGGGTATGTAGCGGTGGAAATCAAGAAAAATGAGATTTGAGACAAAGTTGGATTATGACTTTTAGATTTCTAAAACTCATTTTATTTTTAAAATTTTAATTAAACAAATTTTTAACTACAATTAAAGTTTTAATTTTTAACTTTTTAATGTTGGCATTACCACCATATTCATAAATAACATTTATATCCCATGATTTCTTGAATTATTAATTGCTGGTATTGACTTGTTGCTATGGTTTCTGAACATTTTGTATCTTCTATTTTATTTTTCACTATTTTCCCATTTTAATAATATTATAATTTTGGTGTCCAGTGATTTCATTGTTACTTGAATAAGATGAAGTAAACATTCTCTGATGATTCACATAATGAATTATGATTATAGTTTTTATTTTGTGTAATTTTTTGCTTTCTATAAGGAACTATTTTTGTTTTTCATTTCCTTAGATTTCTATAGACGTACTTTTATAATTTGACAAATGTTTCCATGCATATCTTTAGTTTTCTTCCAAATTCTCAAATACATCAAATGATCCAGTAGTTCAATTTCCCCTCCCTCCATCAAGGACCTTCCCAGTGTTAGACCTCCGTTTCCTCGTCCCACTTGTACTGCTTGTGCTCTAGGACAGCTGCTTAGATGTTGAGGTGGGGTCTTTCTATTACTCCATGGAATTGCTTTCTCTTCTCTCCTCTGGGAAGTCCCATGCCATTCTGACTTCTCCATATCATATGCACTACTTTTTCCCCCTCTTTGGAAGCTTTTAGTATCTCATCTGATTGCTGCTATTTTGAAACTCTGTGATTATGAAACTATCTGTTTTAAAAGTGTTATTATATATAGTTTTGAGTAAATTGCAGATGTTTTTAATGTATAGGTTCAAATTTCCCTAATATCATTTTTTAATAACTCTCTCTTCTGTTCCCTCTGACCTCTTCGTTTAGACTGCTATTAAGCGAATGTTCCTCAGGAGCTCAACATTAAACCTTCATTTATTTATCTAACTGAGTCTCTCATTGTCTTATCTTTTCACTTCTACTTTCTATATGTCTTCATTTTTGTTCTTTTGTGAGAGTTCCTGATTTTTAAAATCTTATCCTTGATATTAATTTGATTACTGTGTTGTTGATTTCAAGAATCTTTTTCATTTTCTCTGATTTCCTTATACATCCTTCTATTTTATTGGATACAATATCTTGTTATGTCTTTATATTTCAGAGAAAATAAGAGAGTTTTAATTAAAGTAGTGTCTGTTATCTCTGTGTCCCATCCCCCACTTCACTTTTGATTGTGTTTGATTCTATATCTCATATAAAAAGCTTTCCTAAATTGCCTTCTAATCTGCTGACATTCATTCCTATTTGCAGAGTGAGTTACTGATTTCATGTCTGTAATGGCAGCCTAGGTGATTTGAATTAGCCCTTATATTAAGGACAGCTATAAAAAGGGACATTTCAAACTAATAGAAGTTTAAATTGCAAGGAATTAGAATAATTCCTAATTTATATTAACATAATCACACTACTTAATATATTAAAAATTACAATAATTAGAAGAAAAATAGACTAGTCAAAAGTCATAGGAAAAAGAATTTATCACCTCTATAAGTAACAATAGAAAAGGCAGAGAAAAAATCAGGAATACTGATTTTGGAAGAATATAGATTTTTACCAGTATACAGAAGAGGATTTCAATAGCATGATTACAATTGGTTATATATATAATTTAAATAGCATCATTAAATTATATATGTGTATGTGTGTGTGTATATATGTGATATATATATATATATATGTATGTATATATCCTGACAGCTACAAAACACATTCTTTTCAAGTACACAAGGGATATTTACAGAAATTAACAACATACTGAGCCATAAATACAGTCTCAACAAAATTGAAATTACATAGACTATATAAGCTTATAATAATGAAATTAAGCTAGAAATTAATATAAGAGAATGACTAGAAAAATCCCCATTATTAAGAAAATAAAAAAATAAAAATAGCTTTAACTGAATGATAATAAATTCAATACTAAATGGAAAATGTATCTGAAGTCCTGATTAAATAAATGTGCACAGCCTTAAATTTATAAGATAAAAAAGAAGACTAAAACAAATGATATAAAGCATCAAATTTAAGATGTCGACAAAAGAACAACAAATTAAACGTAAAGAAAACAAGAAGAAAGGAAGAGAAGATTACATAAATAGAAACAAATATACAATAAAGTATCGATAAACCCCAAAGTTAGTTTTTGTTTTGTTTTACAGTTAAACAAAATTAATAAATCCCTCCAAGACTAATGAAGAAAAAATTGAAAGGAGATGAAAAAAAGCTAATGTCAGGAATGACAAAGGGACATCACTCCCTAATTAAAAGGTATTTTAAACAACTTGATAAAAATAAAATAAAACATTAGGTAATGTGGACAGACACCTTCTTCTAGCCCAAGGGCCATGATTTACTCTTTCACCTTAAACAACTGGGAAACCAGACAAAATCAATGACATGACCATTTGCAGACATTAGAAAACAGATCATGCCAGATCATGATTCCCGAGAAAAGGAAAAACAAATTGAGCCCCATAACAAATTGAGCCCCAGCAAGCAGTTACCAGGTTGAAATGCAAGGAGAGGGAATTCAAATGGCCACTGAATTGATATGGCAGAGATTGAATTTGAGGAGGTCAAAGTGGCTAGAATTTGTGTGGCTGAGTACAGTGAGTAGGAATCTGCACAGAGAGCGATATCCAGAGAGATGCAGAGGCATTCTCTCAAGTCTTTGGCTGAGTACTGATTGGCACGTGTGTGAGAGGAGACAATATGAATAGGGGAAAGATCTGACAGAAAGGAGGAGAGAGAATCCTTTCTAGAGTTCATACTGGATTTGGAATTGTTCATGTTCCCACTGCCCTGAGTGCAAAGAACAAATGAGATGCCAGAAAGGAATCTGGTATTATTCAAACAAATATAACATAATCAAAAACTAAAAGGTAAAACTGGCAGTATTTGGGATCCGATTAAAAATTACCAGGCTTGCCAAGAAGCTGGGAAAAAAATGAGTCATAACCAAGAGAAGAAACAACCAATAGAACACACCCAGAAATTACTGATAGTGGGATTAGCAGAAAAGAACAGTAATACAGATATAAATATGTCCATGTGTTCAAGACATATAAGAAAATATGAACACATTGTGGCGAGAAAGAGAAGATTTAAGAAAGACTGAAATTAAGCATCTAGAGTTGAAAAAGTATAACACAGATTAAAAATATGCTGGGTGAAATAAAAGCATATCAGACATTAAAGAAGAAAATGTCTGTAAATATTAAGACATACTAATAGCAAATAACCAAGATGAAGTACAGAAGTTAAAAAGATATGAAAAATAATCAACAGAGCATCAGTGACCTCTGGAATAATATCAAGTGATATGACACACATGTAATTAAAGTCCTAAGATGGGGGAGTGGGAGTATGACAGAAAAAATATTTGAAAAAATAATGGCCTCGAATTTTCTAAATTTAAGGAAAACTATAAACGTACATAAATTGTATTTCTATTGCTGCTGTAACAAATTACCACAAGTTCGTGGTTTAAGACAATAAAAATATACATCTTACAATTCCAGAGGTCAGAAGTCCACTAAAGGTCTCACTGGGTTAAAATTAAGGCGCAGGCTCAGCTGTGTTGCTTTCTGAAAGCTCCAGAGAAGAATTAATTTTCTTGTCTTTTCTAGATGCCAGAAGCTTCCTGCATTGCAGTGGCTGGCTGAGTCTTTCTCACATGGCATCACTCTGACACTGACTCTCTTGTTTCCCTCTTTAGCTTACGAGGACCGTTATGATTACATCAGGCCCACTTGAATAATCCAGAGTAGTCTCCTCATCTGAAGGTCATCCGATTAGCAGGTTAAATTCTATCTGCCTCCTTAATTCCTCTCTGCTGTTATATAACATATTCACATGTTCTGTGGATGAAAATGGACATATTAGGGGAACACTATTCTGCCTACAAACTACATATCCAAGAAGTTGGATGAACCTATCTAAGAGTAAACACAAAGACAACCATATCAATGCACATTATAAAACAATTATTGAAAATCAATGGTGAAAACATATTAAAAGCAGCTGGAGAAGAAAATACACCTTATGTTCAGAAAAACAAAAATATACGTAAGAGCACACTTTTTAACAGAAACGCTGCAAACCAGAAGATTATGGAAAGACTTTATATCTAAAGATACAGAAAGGTTAAAAATAAAAGAATAGAAGAAGGCATACCCTGCAAATTCTAATCACAAAAGCTAGAGTGGCTACATTAATATCAGAAGAAGCGTACTTCCGAACAAAGAATATTACCAGGGATAACAGGAGACACTTCATAAAGTTAAAGGGTTATCATCAATTCTTCAAAAGGACATAAAGTTTTAAATGTGTATTAGCATAATAACAGACCTTTAAAATACATGAAGCAAAAACTGATCAAACTGAAAGGACAATCAATAAATACACATGTATAGTTGGAGATTTCAACACTTTCAATAATTAACAGAATAAGTGAATGAAAAATCAATAAAGATATAGAATAACTAAATAGTTCTATTACCCAATTTGACCTAATTGACATTTATAGACCACTTTATCAACTACAGCAAAATACACCTTCATTGTAATGGCATTGAGAACGTTGGGTAAGGCAGACCATGCATTAGCCAATAAAACAAGTCTTAGTAATTTTAAGGGGGTTGAAATTATGGAGGGTTGGATTTTAAAAGGGTTGGTGGTTTTTAAGACTACCTCAAAATTACGGTAGAAATAGCAGAACAATATGTGGAAAGTACCAATATTTAGAATTTAAACAATAAGTCCCTAATAACCCAGAGGTCAAGGAAAAAACACCTGGGAAATTAGAAAATAGTTTGGACTCAATGCAAGTATGAACATATCATATCAAAATTTCTGGGATATGAAGCAGTGCCAAAGGGAATGTTATCAAATTATATTCTTAGAAAAGTGGAAAGTTCTCAAATTAATAACTTAGCATTCACATTAAGAAAGTAGAAAAAGAAGAGTAATTTAAATGGATGAAATGATCAAATTAAGTAAAAATACTTAATTTTAACACCATATATAAACATACACATACATATAGGTGTGTGTATATATACACATATATGTGCGTGTGTATATATAATATATATATTTTTTTACCAAAACTGACAGAAGAAGAAATAATGAATCTTAATAGTCCTGTCATGCTTAGAGACATTAACCTTGTAATTTCAAACCTCTTCACAAAAAAATACCATGCAAAGATGGCTTCACAAGTGAATTCTGCCATGTAGTTTTACAATCTCTTCTGGAGAAGAGAAAAACAATAATCCTTAACTCATTCTACAATCCAGGTTTAATCTTGATTTGAAAACTTGACAAGGACATTCAATAAATAAATAATACAGCCTAATCTCACTTGTAAGGATGGATGCAAAATAGCAAACACAATTATCAAAATATAGCCAGCAATAGGTATACTGAGTGGTACACCACCACCAAATTGCATTTATCCAGGAATGAAAAGTTGTCTTAGTATTTAAAAGTCAGTCTATATAATTAATCACATTAACAGAAGAAAGGAGAAGTTTTTATCTGAATAGATGCAGAAAAATAATTTCAAAAAATTTAATGCCTATTCATGCTAAAAGTACATTTGGAAAATTAAGAATAGATGAATCTAGGAAATAATATACAACTAGCATCATAAGAGGAAAAACATTGACATCTTTTCAACTGAGACCATGAAGATACACAAAGTGGTCAACTTTCACAATTTCTATTCAACACTTTAACAATGGTAGCGTGTGCAGTGAGGCAAGAGAAAAAAATAAAAGCACAGTAGTAGTCTTCCTTTATTGTGTTTTTGCTTTCCACAGTTTCAGTTGCTCACAGTCAACTGTGGTCCAAAAATGCTAAAAGGAAAATTCCAGAAATACATGATCAATAAATTTTAAATTGTGCACCATTCTTAGTAGGGTGATAAAATCTCGCGTTGGCTTTCTCTGTTCAGCCATGAATATGAATCATTTATTTGTCCTGAGTATCCATGCTGTGTATACCACCTGTCTGTTAGTCATCAACATCTTGTGCTGCTGATATCCAGCCATCAATATCATAATGGCTCAATGATCCAGGATCACCTGAATCAGATGATCCTCTTTTTAACATAACATCAGAAGGTCAATAATAGTGTAACACTGTATCACATGTCTATGTCATTCCCCTCACTTTATCTCATTACAGAGGCATTTTGTCATCTCACGTCATCACAAGTGAATATGGTACAATAAGATATTTTGAGGAGGGGAGAGAAGGAGAGACTACAGTCACATAACTTTTATTGCAGTGCATTTTTCTAATTGTTCTAATTTTATTATTAGTTATTGTTAATCTCATACTGTGCCTAATTTATAAATCAAACTTTATCATAGGTATGTATATATGTATAGGGAAAACAGTAGATATAGGGTTTAGTATTAACTGCAGTTTCTGGCACCTATTTGTGACCTTGAAACGTATGCCCCACAGATAAGCAGGAACTACTGCATTAAGGATTTTGAAGGAAAAAATAAAATTGTCATTATTTGCTGATGATATGCTTGTATATGTAGAAAATCTGAAAGAGTTCAGATAAATTATTAGCATCAACGAATTAGTCTAGCAAATTTTCTGGACACAGATTCAATATCCAAAAATTAACAATATTTCTCTACACAAGGAATAAACAATTCCAAAATGAAACACAGAAAGATAGTATTTATAATACACCAAATATTCAATTCATAAAAATAATTCTAAGAGAAAAGATACACAGTATTTATAGAAAACTCTATAAAATATTATTGAGAGAAATTAAAGAAGACCTAAACAAGTAAAATGATATGTAATTTTTATGCATGAGAAGACTATGTTGAAATAATTGTAGTTATTTACTGATCTACAAATGCCAGGCAATCTCAAATGATATTCCACTCATTATCTATTTAACAGAAAATACATTAATTTTAACATTTATTTGGAAATGCAAATGGTCAAAAATAGCCAAAGCATTCTTAATAAAACAAGGTAGAAGAATTTATTCTACTATTTATCAAAAATTTTTTGAATGTAGAGTAACAAACAATTTTATATTCTCTGAAGAATATAAAACAGACTAGTGGACATAATTTTCAAGATCTAGAAACAGACTTGCACAATATTAAACTCTTGATTTATAAAAATCTAGTTCTTCTGAGCAATGCTGAAAGGAAAGTCTTCAAAAATGATCTAGGGTCAATTGGATATCTACATTTTATAAAGAAAAACTTGGCCCTTTCTTTGTAGCGTACGTAAAAATTATGTTCAGGTAGATTGTAGATATATGAATGATAAAATAATAAAGCTACAAGGGGGATTTATTAATCTTTTGAGTCCCAGAATAGGAGTCCCCTTCATAATAATTTCTTGTTTTATAATGCTGTGTATTTTATTTTATTCACTTAATTATTCTGAAAAGTGCTCATACTCTTCCTCAGATTCTCAATAAGATCTGTTGAAAAAAAAATTTTTAGGAATTTCTATAAACCAATACAAGAATATAGTCAAGCTGTTGGAGGTAGGGGACACTTTCTTAAATAGAACTCTAAAAGCAGAAACCATTAAATACAAACTAATTAATGGACTATATTAAAATTAGGAACTCTTTAATCAAAAGGCACCATTAAGAGAGTGAAAATGCAAGCCACAGATTGGCATACATAACTATAAGAAATTGTTATTTAGGATATATAACTTATTCATTTAAATTAATAAGAAAAATGACATACCAATAGAAAATTGGGCAATAATTTGACCAGACATTTTACATAAGATCCAAATTCATTAACTGTCAGGGAAATACATGTTGAAACAAAAATGAGATACTAGTACAAATGCTCAAATATTATTGATGGTAGAGTGAATTATTACAACTGGCTTTGAAAACTATTATTGTCTATCAAGTTCAACATGTGCATACCTTACAACTAGCACAGGTTCACCAATAGACGTGTATAATAATGTTTATAATAACAATATTTGAATCATGAGGCAAAATGGCCAATTAGAAGCAGCTGCATTCCATGGCACTCACAGAGAGGAAGGAAATGGGGAGAGCGAATTCAGCACCTTCAACTGAAATACCTAGGTTCTCGCATTGGGACTGATAAGGCAAACAGCTTGACCCATGGAAACAAAGAAAAGTGGGGTGGTGGGGTGATGGCCCACTCGTGAGCAGTACAGAACCAAAGGAACTTCCACCCCTAGGCAAGGGAAATGGTGAGTGGTTATGTGACCTCACCAAATAACATCACCACATAACAGACTTGATGGAGCTGAAAGACACAACAAGAGAACTTCACAATGCAATCACAAGTATCAATAGCAGAATAGACCAAGAGAGGCATGCTTCTCCCACAAATCTTTGCAACCTGCAGATCAGACGATCCCCTTGTGATCCCATGCCATGAGGGCCTTAGGTTCAATATAACCCAAGAACTGTGTAGAGCTGTGTGGAGGCTCAGCAGAGCAGCTGCTTGGACACACATGGAGACACAGGAGTTTTACATATTCTGGCTCCAGGATCCCTGGCAAGGCAGAAAATCCATCTGTACATATCCCTAGGAAGGGAGCTGAATCCAGGGATCTAAGCAGCAGGCCCCACTTCCATGGCCCCTCACAAGTTAAGACCTACTGGCTTGTAATCCCAGGTAGTCAATGGCAGCAGGTTGGAATCTGCCTGAGATAGGACTGAGATCCCAGACGGAGAGGTGGCCACCATATCTGTCGTTCAGTAGACTCAGCCATTCCAGCCTGCTGATTGTGGAGAAAACAGATTGTTCAGACAAGGAATGTCCTCCCCGATAATACACCACAGCTGCCTTGCCAGATCATGGCCAGACTGCTTATTTAAGCAGGACCCTGACACATTCCTCCTCACTGGGTGGGACCTTGGTTTTGTAGATATAGCTCTGATCTCAACCTGGGACAGAGCTACCATGGGGAGGGGCAGCTGCCATCTCTGCAGCTACATAGACTCAGCCATTCCAGCCTGCTGACTGTGGAGAATATAGGTGGTCTGGATGAAGAAGGGTGCAGCATACCTGCTCCAGCAAGAAGCAGCCAGATTGATTCTTTCAGTGGGTCTCTGGTCCTGTTCTTCCTGACTAGGTGAGACCTTCCAGCAGGGGTCCCCAACCACCTCCTACAGGTGCATGCAGACTGGCAACAGGTCAATGCTCTCCTGGGATGGAGCTTCCAGAGGAAGAGACTAGCTGGCATATTTGCTGTTTCCCGACCTTCACTGGTGATACCTCCAGGTACATGAGAAGCTGAGGCAACTGGGGTCTGGAGCAGACCCCAGAAACTGTAGCAACCCTATGGTAAAGTGACACATTAAAAGAAAAACAAACAGAAAACAACAAAAACAAAAGACTCCACAAAAACCCCATTCAGAGGTACGTCAAAGATCAAAGGTAGATAAGCCCACAAAGATGAGAAAGATTCAATGCAAACATGCTGAAAACTCAAGAAACCAGATTGCCTCTTCTTTCCCAATGACTGCATCTCCTCCAGCAAAAACTGGGTTGAGGTTGAGATGGCTGAATTGACAGAAGTAGGTTTCAGAAGGTGAGTAATAACAAAGTTCACTGAGCTGAAGGAAAATGTTGTAACCCAATGCAAAGAAACTAAGAATCATTGTAAAACAACAAAGGAGCTGATAGCCAGAATAGCCAGGTTAGAGAGGAACATAACAGACCTGATGGAGCTGAAAGATACAACATTAGAACTTCACAATGCAATCACAAGTATCAATAGCAGAATAGACCAAGCAGAGGAAAGAATCTCAGAGCTCGAAGACTATCTATCTGAAATAAGACTAGTACACAAGAATAGAGAAAAACGAAATGAATAAAACCTCCAAGAAAGATGAGATAATGTAAAAAGACTGAACCTATGGGTGATTGGGGTACCCGAAAAAGATGGGGAGAAAGGAACCAAGTTGGAAAACATACTTCAGGATATAATCCAGGAGAACTTCTCCAACCTAGCATTGCAGGCCAACATTTAAATTCAGGAAATCCAGAGAACCCCAGTAAAATACTCCATGAGAAGATCAATGTCAAGACACATAATCATCACATTTTCAAAGGTTAAAATGAAAGAAAAAATGTTAAGGGCAGCCAGAGAGAAAGACCAGGTCACCTACAAAGGGAAACTCCTCAGACTAACAGTGGACATCTCAGTGGAAACCCTACAAGCCAGAAAAGATTGGGGGCCAATATTCAACATCCTTAAAGAAAAGAATTTCCAACCCAGAATTTCATAACCAGCCAAACTAAACTTCATAAGTGGAGAAGTAAGATTCTTTTAAGACAAGCAAATGCTGAGGGACTTTATCACCACCAGGCCTGCCTTGTAAGAGCTCCTGAAGGAAGCACTAACTATGGAAAAGAAGCACCATTAGCAGCCACTACAAAAACAAACTGAACCACACATACCAGTGACGTTATGAAGCAACCACATAAACAAGTCTGAAAAATAACCAGCTAGCATCATAATGACAGAATCAAATTCACACATAACAATACTGACCTTAAATGTAAATGCACTAAGTGCCGCAATTAAAAGGCTCATAATGGCAAACTGGATAAAGAGCCAAGACCCACAAGTATGCTGTCTTCAAGAGATCCATCTCATGAGCAAAGACATGCATAGGCTCAAAATAAAGGAATGGAGGAAAATTTACCAAGCAAATGGAAAACAGAAAAAACAGAGGTTGCCATCTTGCTTTCTGACTTTAAACCAACAAAGATAAAAAAAGACAAAGAAGGACATTACATAATGAGTAAGGGTTCAGTTCAACACGAAGACTTAACTATCCTCAATATATATGTGCCTATTACAGGAGAATCCAAATTCATAAAGCAAGTTCTTAAAGACCTACAGAGAGACTTAGACCTCCACATAATAATAGTCAGAGACTTTTAACACCACACTGACAGTATTAGATTATTGAGACAGAAAATTAACAAAGATATTCAGGACATAAACTGAGCTCTGGATCAAGTGGGCCTGATAGATATCTACAGAACTCTCCACTCAAAAACAACAGAATATACATTCTTTTTATCACCACACAACACTTACTCTAAAATTGATCACATAATTGGAAGTAAAATACTCCTCAGCAAATGCAAAAGAACTGAAATCATAACAGTCTCTCAGACCACAGCACAACAAAATTACAACTCAAGATTAAGAAATTCACTCAAAGTCACACAACTACATGGAAATATGGAAATTGAACGACCCACTCTTGAATGACTCCTGTGTAAATAATGAAATTAAGGCAGAAATCAAGAAGTTCTTTGAAACTAAAGAAAAGAAAAAGACAACATACTAGAATCTCTAGAATGCAGCTAAGGAAGTGTTAAGAGGTAAACTTATAGCACTCAATACCCACATCAAAAAGCTAGAAAGATCTCAAAGATCTCAAGTTAACAAACTAACATCTTAACTTAAAAAACTGGAGAACTAAGAGCAAACAAACCCCAAAGCTAGCAGAAGGCAAAAAATAAGCAATATCAGAGACAAACTGAAGGAGATAGACTAAAAACCCTTCAAAAAATCAATGAATTCAGTAGGTGGTTTTTTGAAAAAATAATAGCATAGATGGATGCTAGCTTTATTAATAAAGAAGAAAAGAGAGAATATCAAATAGACAATAGACACAGTAAAAAATGATAAAGCAGATATCACCACTTACCCCATGGAAATACAATCATCAGACAATACCATAAATACTTCTATGCACATAAACTAGAAAATCTAGGAGAAATGGATAAATTCTTGGACACATATACCCTCCCAAGACTGGGTCAGGAAGAAATTGAATCCCTCAATAGACCAATAACAAGTTCTGAAGTTGAAGCAGTAATAAATAGCCTACCAACCAGAAAAAGCCAAGGACCAGACAGATTCACAGCTAAACTCTACCAGAGGTACAGAGAAGAGCTGGTACCATTTCTACTGAAACTATTCCAAAAAATTGAAAAGGAGAAACTTTTCCCTAAGTCATTCTATGAGGCCAGCATCATCCTGATACCAAAACCTAACAGAGATACAACAAAAACTTCAGGCCAATATCCTTGATGAACATCAGTGCAGAAATCCTCATTATAACACTGGCAAACTGAATCCAGTGCACATCAAAAGCTTATCCACTGTGATTAAGTTGGCTTCATCCTTGGTATTCAAGGTTGGTTCAACATGTGCAAATCAATAACTATGATTCATCACATAAACTGTACTAAAGACAAAAACCACATGATTATTACAATAGATGCAGAAAAGACCTTTGATAAAATTCAACATCCTTCATGTTAAAAACTCAGTAAACTAAGTATTAAAGGAAAATATCTCAAAATAATAAGAGGCATCTATTACAAATCCAGTCAATATCATACTGAATGGGCAAAAGCTAGAAGCATTCCGCTTAAAAACCAGCAGAAGACAAGAATGCCCTCTCTCACCACTCTTATTAAACATAGTATTTACAGTTCTGGTCATGGCAATCAGGCAAGAGAATGAAATAAAGGTATACAAATAGAAAGAGAGGAATTCAAATTATCTGTTGCAGATGACATAATCCTGTATTTAGATAACCCCATCATCTCAGCCTAAAAGCTTCTTAAACTGATAAGCAACTTCAGCAAAGTCTCAGGATATAAAATCAATGTGCAAGAAACACAAGCATTCTTATACACCAACAATTGACAAGCAGATAGCCAAATAATTAATGAACTGCTATTTAAAATTGTTACAAAGAGAATAAAATAACTAGGAACACAGCTAACAAAGGAAGTGAAGTACCTCTTTAAGGAGCACTACAAACTACTGCTCAAAGAAATCAGAGAGGACACAAACAAATAAAAACCACTCCATGCTCAAGGATAAGAAGAATCCAAATTGTAAAAATGGCCATACTGCCCAAAGTAATTTATAGATTAAATGCTATTCCCATTAAATTACAATTTACATTCTTCACAAAAATAGAAAACACTACTTTAAAATTCACATGGAACCAAAAAGGAGCCCATATAGCCAAGACAATCCTAGGCAAAAAGAACAAAGCTGGAGGCATCACGCTCCCTGACTTCAAACTATACTACAATGCTACAGTAACCAAAACAGCATTGTACTGGTACAAAAACAGACACACAGACCAATGGAATGGAATAGAGAACTCTTCTAAGACTGCACACGTGCAACCATCTGATCTTTGACAAATCCAACAAAAACAAGCAATGAGGAAAAGACTCACTATTTAATAAATGGTGCTGCAAGTGCTGGCTAGTCATATGCAGAAAATTGAAAGTGGACCGTTTCTTACACCATATACAAAAATTATCTCAAGATTGATTAAAGACTTAAGTGTAAAACCCCAAACTATAAAAACTCTAGAAGAAAATCTAGGCAATATCATTCAGGACATAGGCATGGGCAAAGATTCCATGATAAAAATGCCAAAAGCAATCACAACAAAAGCCAAAATTGATAAATGGGATCTAATTAAACCAATAAGCCCCTGCATAGCAAAAGAAACTATCGTCAGAGTGACCATAGAACCTACAGATTGGGATAATACTTTTTCAATCAATCCACCTGACAAGGGTCTAATATGCAGAGTCTTCAAGGAATTTAAACACATTTACAAGCAAAAGACAACCACTTTAAAAAGTGGGCAAAGGATATGAACAGACCCTTCGCAAAAGAAGGCATACATGCAACCAACAAATACACGAAAAAAGCTCAACATCACTAATCAATAGAGAAATGCAAATCAAAACCACAGGGAAATACCATTTCATGCTGGTTAGAATGGCAATTATTAAAAAGTACAAAAACAGGAGGAGTGCAGTGGCTCACGCCTGTAATCCCAGCAATTTGGGAAGCCAAGGCAGGTGGATCACTTGAGGTCAGGAGTTTAAGACTTGCCTGACCAACATGGTAAAACTCTGTCTCTATTGAAAGTACAAATAAATTAGCTGGGCATGGTGGTGCATGCCTGTAGTCTCAGCTGCTGGGGAGGCTGAGAGAGGAGGATTGCTTGAACCCTGGAGGCAGAGGTTGCAGTGAGCTGATACCACGCTACTGTACTCCAGCCTGGGAGACAGAGAGAGACTCGTCTCAAAAAAAAAAAAAAAAAAATCCAAAAACAACAGATGCCGTCAAGGTTGAGGAGAAAAAGGAACACTTTTATGCTGTTAGTGGGAGTGGAAATTAGTTCAACCATTGTGAAAGAGAGTGTTGTGATTCCTCAGAGATCTAGAGACAGAAATACCATTTGACCTGGCAATCCCATTCCTGGGTATATACTCAAAGGAATACAAATCATTCTATTATAAAGATACATGAACACGTGTGTTCATTGCAGCACTATTCACAATAGCAAAGACGGGGAATCAACCAAAATGACCATCAATAATAGACTGGATAAAGAAAATGTGGTACACATACACCATGGAATACAATGCAGCCATAAAAAGGAATGAGATGATGTCCCTTACAGGGACATGGATAAAGTTGGAAGCCATTATCCTCAGCAAACTAATGCAGGAACAGTAAACCAAACACCATGTGCTCTCACTTATAAGTGGGAGCTGAATGAAGAGAACACATGGACATATGGCGGGGAATGAAACACATTGGGCACCTGTGGGGGCTGAGGGAAGGGAGTGTGTCAGAAAGAATAGCTAATGGATGCTGGGCTTAATCCCAGGTTATGGGATGATCTGTGCAGCAAACCACCACAGCACATGTTTACCTATTTAACATCCTGCACGCCCTGTACATGTACCCATAAACTAAAAATAAAAGTTGAAAAAAATTTAAAAAGGGAAAGGTCAACCAAGAGGGCTGCAGAACATGGGATCCTTTTATTTTTATATATAACGTGCAAATTATTGTATATAATTTATGGTCCTAGTTTTCACATGGGGAAGGATCATGAAAAATGTGCTGTTTTTATTTTCAACCTGACAGTTTTTAGGCTTGAATGCTTCCGAGTCAAGTGTTTACGTTTGTTCTTGTATGTACTAGCGAACAGGTTATCAAACACTTTGTGGCTGTTGGTGCTGAAAAGAAAAAAATACTCATCCCAAAATCGAAACATCTATCTATGATCAAATGGATAAAGTGAATTAAATTTAAATGTGAATGAAGGAACTGCTATATACACCTGGATGAATATCACAAATACATTGAGGGAAACCAGCCAGACACAAAGTAATATATAATATATAATCCCACTTACAAAACATTTTAAAATAGATAAAGCTAAAGCTAAACTACAGTTTTTATAGTTAGGACAATGGTTACCTTTGAGGAGGTGGGAGTGGCTAGGGAGGGAGTACCAGCAGCACTTCTGGATCTTGGCAATGATTCATTTCTTAATTTGGTGGTAGTTACATAGGTTTCCTCACTTTGGCATAATTCAGTGAGCCACACACTTAAGTTTGTGTACTTCCTATATGTGCATCATAATTTAATCAAAATGTTTTAAAAAGTGCTAAGAAACTGACTGGAAACTTTGTGCATAAAAATAGAGTTTGTCAATCAGTAAGCTTTACTACAGGTGAGTATTCAGTGTGTAGCTGTTTAAATGGGGAAACCCGAGATGTCAGCAATTCAAAGAACCTGTTCTAGGAGGAAATTAATGAGAATAAATTTACAATAGAACTATTTCCAAAAGCCACAGGTACATTAGACAGGTGTGGTGGGTTCTACAATTGGCATGATATGGGAGAGTGGAGGCTTAGTAAATACAAACATTCACCTTACTCCATGGTGAGTGAAGGGGTCAGGATTTATAAAAGAGACCCAAAAGGAAGGTAGAAAATACAGCACTATACATCAGAACTGCCCTGGAGGAATTCTGGGGAGATGTGAGGAAATACATGAAAAGAGTCTCAATTTTAAATACTCATGGATTACTTTTTTAAAAAACATACAATTTCTATAAAAGGCATATCAATGTGGCCCTAATCTGCTCTTGAGTATTCATAACCTTGAAAATTTTAAACAAATAGAAAAGTGTGTTCTAAAACTTGCTTTTACCTAAAAATATATATATATATTACGTTTTTCCTACATAAATACATGCCTCAGTGATTTGGGGTGGTACATAATTTTCATTTTCGGTTTTTTTTGTTGTTGTTGTTTTGTTTTCTGAGATGGAGTCTTGCTCTGTTGCCCAGGCTGGAATGCAGTGGTATGATCTCGGCTCACTGTAACTTCTGCCTCCCTGGTCCAAGCAATTCTCCTGCCTCAGCCTCCTGAGAAGCTGGGATTAGAGACACACACCACTATGCCCGGCTAATTTTTGTATTTTTAGTAGAGACGGGGTTTCGCCATGTTGGCCAGGCTGGTCTCGAACTCCTGAACTCATGATCTGCCCACTTCTGCCTCCCAAAGTCCTGGGATTACAGGCATGAGCCACTGCGCCCAGCCCAGGTATATAATTTTTAATTGCATCGGAGTATTTTAATTCTTTTAAATAATCTGTTAACAGATATTTCACTCATTTATTCATGTGCTTATTTCTTCATTCATGTAAAAACACTTCCCCAATTTAAGAATAGATCTGAGTGACTGGAAGATAGTTTAAATAACCACTGTTATTTTACACATGTATACAGCTATTGTGGATAAGCCAGCAATGTTAATAATCAGGAATGTTAATAACGTGAAGCCAAGCAATGACTTAGAATTAAGAAAAATATTATATTTCAAACGAGAGACTCACTCTGTGGGTCACACTCCTGTGGGATGGTCTGCAGTGAAAAAACTTCCCCTTGTGGTATGACAGGAGTGTGGGAAGTAAAAGTCCATGGTAGTAAGGGAAGTATAGCCTTTCCAGTTTTCACCTTTTTACACATACTTGAGAATTCTAAGCAGCAATTCTACAAGGGGTTGACTGCTCCCATTAAAAAAAAAGAAAAAAAAAACCTACCTAAATTAAGATCTACCATATGATCAGTGGTGCTGCATATTACTGTGTGCTCTCTTTTTCATCTGTTTAGACCCCTGGAAATAATGACTTTCCTTGATTTTACATTTATTACTCCTTTGTCTTCAAAAAATATTTTTGTCATGTGTTTTTTAAACAGTATATCATTTATATTATCTTGCTTTTGAAATTTATAAAATTGATAAGAAATGATACATTGTATGAAGTTTTCTGGAGCTTAGTTTTTAAATACTATTTATTTTTTTTCCGAGATTCTTCTATGTTCTTACACGTCGCTATATTTATTATACAAAACTACATTGTATACAGGTATCATAATTTATTTATGCCTTCTCCTGTTGATGAATGTTTGTGTTATTTCTATTTTCCATTTTTCATTTAATAAACGCTAATGCTATGAACATATATATATATATATACGTATGTATTTTGATGAACATATGAAAGAGTTTCTCTATGATGTAGTCCTGGGGATTTGAGATGGGTGGCCAGCTGTGAAATGAACAAATGGTCACTCTGCAAGCAGGAAGGAGTCTCAGCAAATACAAAGATAGAACTGTTTGATGAAAATTTCAAGGTCAGAGTGAATATTTTCCAGTTTCTCAGAGGTATTAGAGTCTGGTGATACTGAAAAAGGCAAGGAGCTAATATGATGGGTTGTGTCACTATGGAAAACAGTATGGCAGTTTCAAAAAGTTAAACATGGAATTACCATATGATCCAGCAATTCCACTACTGGGTATCTACTCAGAAGAATTGAAATCAGGGAATTAAATATATATTTGTACACCAACATTCATAGTGGCATATTCATAATGGCCAAAAGATGCAAGCTACCCAAAGGTCCATCAATGAATGAGTGGATAAGCAAAATGTGATATATATGTACAATAAAATATTATTCAGTCTTGAAAAAGGAAGGAAATTCTGAAACATGCTACAACATGGAAAAATCTCAAAGACGTGCTAAGTGAAATAAGACAGAAACAAAAGGACAAATGCTGTATGAATCCACTCATATGAGGTAACTAGAGTAATTACATTTGTAGAGTTGGAGAATAGATTGGTAATTGCCAGGGTCTGAAAAGACGAGGGGAGGGGAAGTTGTTTTTTAATTGGCACAGAGTTTCAGTTTGTGAAAATGAAAATGTTCTGGAGGGAGATGGCGCTGATGATTGCACAACAATGTAAATATACTTAATGTTGCTGAGCTATACACCAAAAAACTGGGTTAAATGGTAAATTTTATTTATATTTTAGCACAATAAAATGAGTTGCATAACACTAAAATAACTCTAACTTATAACTGTATTTATAAAATCAGCGGTAATTTCTATTTTTGTTGTTCTTCTCCACTGTTCAAATATAGTTAAGTATATAAGTAAAATTTGTAAGAAATGTAACCAAATATATGTGTGTATGTGTGCATGTGCATGTGTGTGTATATATATATATAAAATATATTTTGTGTGTATATATATATATATATATTCTCAATACATGCTAGAGTTCCTTATAAGAAACTGTGAATAGGATAGAAAATAACATCAATAACATTTCTGGTTATATTTGTATTTTGCATGAACTTGTTTGCACAAACATATAACCTAATTCAAAAACATAACCTGAAGAATAATTCAGTGAAAAATAGTAGTCAAACTTACTCTAACTTATTACTTATTGATTAGCCAGACATCCCAAGATGATAGTGCCATGCATAAAAAAAAATTATGTTTCTCTAGTCAGATAATACAACTTTAATCAAAGAACATAAAGCGCACTGCTTCCTTTATAAGCATATTATTGCAGGGTTTAATATTGCAAAGACCAGAAATTATTTTCTTTATGTCTGTGTTAAGCAGTTTTGTTTTGGATTAGGCATCCTTATTACTAAGCATTAATTTTTACCAAGTAGAATATAATTTGGGGCTGCTTTTGTCAATAGTTCACTGCCCTCTCCATCTCATTAGATAATTTCTTTGTCATTGAGTTGTGTTTGTAACACTACCTAGTCAGCCTCATCGATGAATTTCATTAAAGACTTGTTTACTTCTCTTTCCAAATCATTAATAATGTTGTTAAATAAAACCAAACTGAACAAAGAACTTCTTGGCAGCCTATGCAACACCAAACCTGAACTGAAAATAGAACTATTTTTTATTCTCTGCTTATAGACTTTCATCCTTTATTTAATCCATTTTGATGGTACTTTTATGTAGGGCAATTAGAATTAATTTTGTTAGTTGCATTTCATGATGTTGTGAGCTCCCATCTCATGTAATATAATAATTTTCCCAGAGTAGGGCTCTGGGAAGTAGCAGTGCAGGAAGACAGGAAATGCTCCATTTTAGAAGGACAACATATTTCAATGCTAACTACATTCATTATAGATTGGGTACACCTTGAAGGAGTAGAGCATACACATGACTTGCTCAGACCAAATGTTATGATGAATAATTTGATGGAAAAATAAGAGCATTATAGAGGTAGACCTAAGGAAAAGGACAACAATTGAAGAAGATTATCATTATTATAAGCAGATACTTTTAGATAGAAAATTATTGGCTCTAGGTTAGTGATGACCCATAGAACTTTTGTGATTAGGGAAAGATTCTGTAATCAGCACTGTTCAGTACAGAAGGCACTAGCTTGCTTATGATTCTCAAGCATTTATCCTGGGACAACTACAACTAAAGACGTGAATTTTTAATTTCATTAAACTTTAGTTCATTTAAACTTACATAGTGGCTGCGCACAGTGGCTTATGCCTGTAATCCCAGCATTTTGGGAGGCCAAGGTAGGAAGATCACTTTAGGCTAGGAGTTTGAAACCAGCTGGGGAAATACAGCAAGCCTCCATCTGTACAGAAAAAGAAAAAAAAATTAGCCAGACATGGTGGCATGCACATCTGTACTTCCAGCTACTTAGGAGGCTGAGATGGGAGGATCACTTGAGCCCAAGTGGTCAAGGCTGTTAGCTATGTTCACTCCACTGCAGTCTCTAAAATAAAAAAGTATTTTAATAGCTGCATATGACTAGTGGCTACCACATTGACAGCACAGTTCTAGAGCTTTAGGGCAGCTACTTTACAGGTCAAAGAGGAGAAAACAGGGACTTCCTGGTAGAAGTAGTTCTAATTTAGAATCCAGAGTAAGAGCAGCCAGGTAAAGAGCTCTTAAGGTTTCTTCCTCTATGATACAACCATAGCCAACAAATGAATTGGAAGCAAGCACTCATTTTGCCCCCAGTGCAATGAAGTGCAACTTCCTTCATAGCAAACTCATCAGAAGCTGAATAATGGTAAATGGAGCAAAGAAAATGATGAATTTTCTTCAAGTAATGATTAAAAGTATACTTAAATCAATGATTAGTCACCATGTTTTGCATGTACCTAACATTAAATTATATTTGAAAAATATATGCCCATTATACCTTTCTTCTTGATTGCATGCATTCATTCATATTTACTGTAAAATATTACACTAACATACATTAAATGAACTGTGATTATTGCTTTTAAGGAGTGTTCATTTTTCTATTACTGTACAGGTATCTTTTACTTGTTTTCTAGTAATTTAATTTAGATTGTTGTTTCCTTTCTCTTTCCCAATTCCGTTCTTAATCCTGCCGCTATGGTGCTGTGATTTCATCCATACCACCTCAAAAATAGCAGATTCCTTAAGCTTTTTGTTTATTAAGGGAGCACAATTAGTGTAATATGCATGAATTACAAAAGGCTTTGCACCGAACTGAAAGTTTTATGGAAGAACTTATAAAAAATTATTGCAATTGTTATGCTGGAGAGTCAATCAGTTTCCACAAAGGATAATCTCAGGCCTTATGTTACTCAGTATTTTAATCTCTAGCTACAATAGAGTTTACAAGGGATTAGTTAAGTGACAATGAACAGCAAGTGGAGTTTAAATCTGGGCATTTCTGCTATCTAAAATTTGTGGGTGTGATTACAAACATGGATGTGAAAATTCTGTTTGTCTATAAGTTGTCTTTTCTTTTGGATAAATAGGTAGGAATAGAATTACTGGGTCTAAGGGTATGCTTAAATGTATAAGACACTACAAAACTTTTTCTAAAATTTCTGTATTATTTTTCATTATGATCAGTAATGTGTGAGAGGTCCCATTGCTCTGTCTCCTCAGCAGTACTTGGTGTTGTCAACTTTTAAGTTTAGCTAATGAGTCTACTGTGACACCTCACTTTGGATTTAATTTGCATTTTCATATGACAAATGATGTTGAGCATCTTTTCATGCCATCAGTATCTCTTTTTTGAAGTATCTGTTCAATTCTTTGCCAACATTTTTAAATTGGGTGGTTTGTTATCCTAGGCTCACTTCATGAGAGTTTTTTATATATTATGGCTACAAGTTCTTTTTCAAACACGTGTTTGCAAATATTTTCTCCTAATCTGTGCTTTACCTTTTCATTTTCTTAATAGTGTCTTTTGAAGAGCAGTTTTAGTTTTTATGGTTCTAATTTACCAGTTTTTTAATGAATTGTGATTTTTCTGTCTTCTCTAAAATATTTTGCTAATTTAAGATCACAAAGATTCTCCTGTGTTTTCGCTTAAAAGTTTTGGGTTTTACATCAAGGTTTATAGTTCATTTTGAGTTTATTTATAAATATGATGACATGAGTATTTAAATACTTTTTAAAAATGTATGTCCAATTTTTCTGGCATCATTTTTGGAAAGGTCATTCTTTACACACTGAATTGCCCTGGCAACTTTAGTAAATAATCAATCTGTCGTATATGTTTGGGTCTATTTCTGGACTCCATTTTGTTCAATTGTTCTATATATCAATGCTTTACAGTAAATCTGGAAATTGAGTAATGAAGGTTCTTCATTTTTATTCCTTTATTTTTTCTTAAATTGCCTCCATTATTCTAGGTTCTTTGCTCTTTGCCCCTAAATTTTAGAATCAGCTTACTGATTTTTACAAAAAAAAAAATCCAAACCAAACCAAAACAACAAAAAAAGGCCTGTTTGAGATTTTGATTTGGATTGCACTAAATCTATAGACCAAATCAGAGAGAATTGAAATCTTAAAAGTACTGTTTTCTGACTCATGAACATGTTATTCTCTTCATTTATTTAGGGCTTTGATTTATTTAAATCAGTATTTTATAGTTTTCAGTATAACAAGTTTTGTATTTCTTTTGTCAGATATATCCCCAGATTATCCCATTAAATACTTAAGTTGTTAATGTTTTCAACGCTATTATATTTATATTTATTGCATTAATTTATATATAAGCATACTATTATATTTTTCACATATTTAATCTTATCCAGTGACATTTAGGAATGATTTGTCTTTTTTATGAACTTACCCGTTTATCATTATGTAAAGTCCTTCTTTATCCCTAGTAATACAGCTTGTTGTGAAGTTTATTTCATCTGATGTTAATATTACCACTCCAGCTTTTAAAAATTATTGTTTACAATATTTTTAATCCTTTTACTTTTAACTTATACTTGCCTTTGTATTTAATATGAATTTCTTGTAGACAACATATAATTAGATTTTCCTTTATTACCCAGTTTTAAAAATCTCTGCTTTTTGATTAGGATAATTAGACAATTTACACTTAGTATGATTATTGATAGGATTGGATTTAAATTTACTACCTTACTAATTGCTTTTAATTAATTCATTTGAGTCTTTGTTACTTCTTCTATCTTATTTTAAATTAAATATTTTAAAAATGCTTCTATTTCCATTTTTGGCTAATTACTTATATCCCTCCACTACCTTTTAGTTGTTCCCTAGGGGTTAGTACACATATTTACCTTATCAGAGGCTACTTTCAAATAATAATATAGGCAGGTCGTGGTGGCTTACACTTGTAATCCCAGCACTTTAGGAGGCCAAGATGGGTGGATTGCTTGAGCCCAGGAGTTTGAGGCCTGCCTGGACAACATAGTGAGATCCCTGTCTCTACAAAACAAAATTTATCCAGGCATGGTGTTGTAGCCTGTAGTCCCAGCTACTCAGGAGGCTAAGGCAGGTGGATAGCATGAGCCTGAGACATTGAGGATGCAGTGAACTGTGACTGTACTGCTGCACTCTAGCCTGGGTGACAGAACAAGACTCTTGTCTCAAAAAAAATTATATATACTCGCTCGTAAATAACATCAGAACCTTACAACAGAATATTTCCAAACCCTTTTCCCATCCTTTGTGATATTGTTGTTACATATTTTAATATTATATAGAGTTTAAACTCCATAATATTGTCACAAATCTTGCAATAAACACTCAAATATTTTAAAGAGATTAAAAATGAGGAATATATGCTTTTTATATTGACCTTCATTTGTGTAGTTAACACCAATCTTCATTTCTTTGTGGAGATTCAATTCTAATGTGATGACTTACTCTACCTAAAGACTTTTGTTTAGCATCTCTTAAAATGCAGTTCTACTGACATAAATTCTCTCAGGCTTTGTTTGACTGAAAAAAAGTCTTTATTTTACCTTCCTTTTGAAAAGTGTTTTTCCTGGCTGCAGAATTATGGGTTCATAGTATCTTTTTATCTTTCAGTACTTTAAAGATGTTACTTCCTTGACCTCTAACTTGCATAGTAGGGCTAAACATCCCACTTGGCTTATATGGGGATTATTCCATCTGTGGTTTGATGTCTTCACTCACTTTCAAGAAGTTCTTGGTCAAATTTCCTTCTGTCTAGGACTTCAATTTCATTTACATTAGATCATTCAGCATTGTCCCACAGTTCTTGAATTCTGTCTCTCATTCTGTAGGTTTGTCTCCTTATTGATTGCCTACTTTGTGGTACAGTAGTTTTTCATTCAATGTAATCCTGTTTTCGCTTTTGTTGCTTGTGCTTTTGAGGTCTTATTTTAAAAATCCTTGCCCAGTCCAACTCATGAAGCATTTTCCCTAGGTTTTCTTCCAGTATTTTCACAGTTTTGAATATTACCTTTTAGTCTTTAATCCATTTAGAGCTGACTTTCGTAAAGGGTAAAAAATAGGTGTCTAATTTTATTCTTTTGCATGTGGATATCCAGTTTTCACTGTACTATTTATTGAAAACTGTCCTCCCCTCCATGTGTGTTTTTGTTGACTTTGCTGAAAATCAATTGGCTGTAAATGTATGGACTTCTTTCTGGGTTCCCTATTGTGTTCCATCAGTCTATGCATCTGTTTTAATGCAAGTACTATGTTATTTTGGTTACTATGACTTTGTACTGTATTTTGAACTCAGGTAGTGTGATGCCTTCAGCTTCGTTCTTTTTGCTTATGATTGCTTTGACTATCTGGCATTTTTTGAATTTGCATATGAATTTAAGATAATTATTTTCTATGTATGTGGAGAATGCCATTAGTGTTTTGATAGGGATTGCCCTGAATTTGTAGACTATTTTGAGTATTATGGATATTTTAACAGTATTAATTCTTCCAATCTATAAACATGGGATGTCTTTTCATTTATTTAGGTTCTCTTCAATTTCTTTCATCATCCAACAGCAAAAAAGAAACCCAAATAATCCAATTAAAAATGTGAAAAAGGCTAAAATAGACATTTTCCAAAAGAAGACATGCAAATGGCTGACAGATATATGAAAAAATAGTCAACATCACTAATCATCAGGGAAATGCAAGTCCAAAGCAAAATGAGATCTCTCCTTACTCCAGTTAGAATGACTATTATCAAAAAGACAAAAAAGAAGTGGTGTCAAGGATGTGAAGAAAGGGGCACTCATATACTGTTAATGGGGATGTAAATTACTGTAGTCATTATGGAAAATAGTATGAGGTTCCTCAAAAAATTAAAAATAGGGCTACCATATTATCCAGAAATCCTATATATATTGGGTATACATCCAAAGAAAATGAAATTAGTATGTTGAAGAGACATCTGCATGCCCAAATTTGTTGCAGCACTGAAGCGCTATTAAAAATAGTCAAGCTATTGAATCAATCTTCATGCTCATCTACAGAAGAAAGGATAAGAAAAGTAACACACACACACACACACACACACACACACACACACAAATGCACTCATGTACATGCATATGTGCCTCCCCAACCACAGCAACTGTAAGTTCATTAAACCTCTTTCTTTTGTAAATAGTCCAGTCTCTGGTATGTCTTTATCAGCAATGTGAAAACAGACTAATACAGTACATTGGTACCAGTAAAGCAGGGCACTACTGAAAACATACCCAAAAATGTGGAAGTGACTTTGGAACTGGGTAACAGGCAGAGGTTGGAACAGTTTAGAGGGCTCAGAAGAAAACAGGAAAATGTGGGAAAGTTTGGAACTTCCTAGAGACTTGTTGAATGTATTTGCACAAAATGCTGATAGTGATATGAGCAATAGAGTCCAGGCTGAGGTGGTCTCAGATGGAAATGAGAAACTTGCTGGGAACTGGAAGCAAAGTTGACTCTTGTTACGTTTTAACAAAGAGACTGGTTTCATTTTTGACCCTGCCCTAGAGATTTGTAAAACTTTGAACTTGAGAGAGATGATTTAGGGCATCTGTTGGAAGAAATTTCTAAGCAACAAAGCATTCAAGATGTGACTTGGGTGCTGTCAAAGGCATTCAATTTTATAAGGGAAGCAGAGTATAAAAGTTGAGAAAATATGCAGCCTCACTATACAATAGAAAAGAAAATCTCATTTTCTGAGGAGAAATTCAAGTTGGCTGCAGAAATTTGCATAAGTAATGAGGAGACAAATATTAATGCCCAAATCAATGGGTAAAATGTTTCTAGGGCATGTCAGAGGTATTCACAGCAGCCCCTCCCATCAGGTCCTGAGGCCTAGGAGGAAAAAATGGTTTTGAGGGCTGGGCTCAGGGTCCCTGTGCTGTTTGCAGCCTAGGGACTTGGTTCCCTGCCTCCCATCCACTCCGATGTGGCTGAAAGGGGCCGTTGTAGAGATTGGGCCATGACTTCAGAGGGTGTAAGCCCAAGCCTTGGCAACTTCCATGTGGTGTTGAGCATGCAAGTGCAAAGAAGTCAAAAATTGGGGTTTGGAAACCTCTGCTAGAATTCGGAGGATGTATGGAAGTGCCTGGATGCCCAGGCAGAAGTTTGCTACTGGGGTGGGACCCTCATAGATAACCTTTGCTAGGGCAGTGCAGAAAGGAAATGTGGGATCAGAGCCCCCATACAGAGTCCCTACTGGAGCACCACCTAGTGGAGCTTTGAGAAGAGGGCCACCATCCTCCAGACCCCAGAATGGTAGATCCACCAACAACTTGCACTGTTTACCTGGAAAAGCCGCACTCAATGCCAGCCCATGAAAGCAGCCTGGAGGGAGGCTGTACCCTGCAAAGCCAAGGGATGGAGCTGCCCAAGACCATGGGAACCCACCTCTTCTATAAGTATGACCTGGATGTGAGATATGGAGTCAAAGGAGATCGTTTTGGAGCTTTAACATTTCACTGCCCCACTGGATTTTGGACTTGCCTGGGGCCTGTAGCCCCTTTGTTTTGGCCAATTTCTCCCATTTGGAATGAGTGTATTTACCCACTTCCTATACCTTATTGTATCTAGGAAGTAATTTACTTGCTTTTGATTTTCCAGGCTCATAAGCAGAAGAGACTTGCCTTGTCTCGAATGAGACTTTGGGCTGTGGACTTTTGAGTTAATGCTGAAATGAGCTAAAACTTTGGAAGACTGTAGGGAAGGCATGATTGGTTTTGAAATGTGAAGACATGAGATTTGGGAGGGGCCAGTGTCAAATGATATGGTTTGACTGTGTACCCACTCAAATCTCACCTTGAATTCCCATATGTTGTGGGTGAGACCCAGTGGGAGGTAATTGAATCATGGGGGAAGGGCTTTTCCATGCTGTTCTCAGGATAGTGAAAAAGTCTCATGAGATCTGATGGTTTTAAAAAGGGAAGTTTCCCTGCACAAGCTCTCTTCTCTTGTTTGCCGCCATGTGAGATTTGCCTTTAACCTTCCAACGTAATTGTGAGGCATCCCCAGCCATGAGGAA
>NW_012118388.1:1572562-1609191 GCF_000951035.1 Colobus angolensis palliatus
GGAAGTTTCCCTGCACAAGCTCTCTTCTCTTGTTTGCCGCCATGTGAGACATGCCTTTCACCTTCTGCAAAGATTGTGAGGCCTCCACATCCACACGGAACTGTAAGTTCATTAAGTTTCTTTCTTTTGAAAATTACCCAGTGTCAGGTATGTCTTTATCAGCATCATGAAAATGGATGAATACAATAGCAAATAACAATGCAGTGTATATTCAAGATAGCTAGAAGACTTTGAATGTTGTCACAACAAAGAAATTATAGAAGTTTAAAATAACTCATGTGTAATTACTCTGATTTGGTCATCTTACAATTTATACATGCATTGAAACATCACACTCCACCCCCCAAATATACATAATTTTTGTGTGCCAATTATAAATTTAAAAATTAATTAAAAATAAAATTGATCAAGGTGCATAAGAGTTAAAGGGGATCTTGTGAAAATAGTTACCACAACTGCAATAAAGATAATAACAATAATATTGATAAAGCAGATGAACATATCATAGACATATATTTTAATATTAAAAAAGTTGTATTCTTTATGAATAAAAATTTACTTAGCTAATATGTTCCTATTTTCACTTTATGTAGTGAACCTTAGTCATTACCAGAAGTGTAACTCAGATTCTGTTAGATTAAAAATATTTCTAAGGAAATGATGACTCAGTGACATCAAATTCTTGATCTTTCACTTTCCCAGGGTGGTATCATTTTAGGCATACATAGCATCATGGAACGGGGTATTATGGCTCATGACCACCCTCTGGTGTTTTCTGTGATTGTGGTGTACTTTGCTTCAATTGGCTGTTATCATATGCTAACAGGTGTGCTGAGGTTCACAGTTCTGCCATGGCCTTCAGTAATCAGGCCTAAGTAATCTGACTCCTCCTCTTCCTTATTCATATGCAGGTCTGCCAGTCCTCTCTTAGTATTGTCATGCTTCCTTACCATTCTTTGAAGGAAACTGGGGTGTGTCTTAGGCCCATTATTAGTCTAGGGCCTGCTTCAGCCATTGCTACTCTTGATCTGGCATCACAAGGGAAGTGGGGCTTCAATAAGATAATTGGTGTATCCCCTATGGCTATTATGTATAAAGCAAGGCATGTGTTCTCTCTGTTCTCACATCATAAAACAAACTTAAGATCTTTATATCCCTCTCTATCTCATGGTAACCAAGGCTAAGAAAGCTAGAGCTTGGGACCTTCAAAGAAGATATCCTCTGTTTTATATAATTGCTCTCCTATACCAATTCATGTCTCTTTCCCTATATCCTGTTGACTGCTTTTTTTCTGGAGAGAAGATTAACTTCTACGTTATCATGCATTCTTACTTTGTGTGCGTGTGTGTGTGTTTGTGTGTGTGTGTAATTTTATGCTTTGTCTCTGATATTTTACATTAAATTTGGAATTCAAAATAGCTCAAGTCCATTGTTTTCAAGACTATATGTAAAACAGCATCCAGAAGTGCAACAGATTTAATTGTTTAGGCTATATCTACTTTCTCTCTGAGAAGGTTATTATTCTTAAGAAAATGTTTAAATAAAGTGAGCGAGATTGCACTGAATCTATGACAGCACAGGGAATGAAGTTAGAGAAAGACTATTATCCTAAATATCGAGTATTAACCTTACTAACAATTTTGATACATCCAACACTAGACTTGTGTCTCATATAAATTATTTATTTCTACAAAAACTAATAATGTAGTTTATATTATTTTAGAAATATAATTAAGTAGCTTATTAAGGGAGAACTATACCAACTTTCATTTTGTAAATAAGAACACTGAGATTTGGAATGTGAGATTAATTTAAATAATGATATGCTGCTTGTTAATACAAAACTAGGATCAGAACCTAAGATTCCAGATGCTTTCTCTGCTTTATATTGACCAGATAGTTAGGTGTCAAATAGATCTACTTTAATTTAAATGAAGTTATTAGCCTTTTTGGAGACAGACCTCCAATTTAGGGTGATTTTCACAAACTAATTATGTGATCCCTGAAAGAAATAAGTGCCATGTACTAAATAATGTGATAAAAATAAATTAAAATAAAGGAAATAAATTTCTAGGCATTATTACTTTATATGCTTAAAATGAGTCAGTGAGAGTACTCCTATTCAAACGACTCACTTGGCAATGAAATATGTTAACAGTAAAGTAACAAGAAATATTTAGAAAGAAATCTTCCTTAAACACTCAACAGTTACTTGAATACAACTTCATTTTTTATTCTTATGACAGCAGAGGAATTATAAGAGAATGAGGATGGTTCAATATGGGGCAGAAAGAAATGGAAGGGTTATGGAGGACAGGTGGCATTGATTGATTTTGACTGGAGAAAGTGATGCTTTGGGCAAACTTCACCCTTTTGAAGCTAAGTATTATTCTAAAGTGAGAATAACAGATTTTTAAAAATTTTATCACATTTGAACTACACAAAAGAATGCATGTAAGAACAGATGTAGGTTATGATGCAGAATATTAGCAAGAATGTATGCGAAAACAATTAAGAACTAGAATATGACAGTGTTACCTCTACCTATACACTGCTTCTGACCTTAGTCTTTCTACAGATGTAACTTCTATCCCAGAGTTTCTTCTCTAATTTTTAACATTTTGTCTTTTATATTTAAGCTTTTCATTCATTGTGCATTGATTTTTATGTATAATGTGAAGTAGCAATCTAATGTCAGTTCATTCTCATTGATCACTTCAGGTTTCTTTTTCCTGTAATGTTTCATGAAACATTTCACATATATTAACTTTGTTTACATGTGTGAGTCTGTTTCTGAAGGCTTCAAATTGTACCAGTAGTGAAATAGTCTTACTTCATCATCAATACTAGATAGTTCTAATTATTATAGTTGTGTGATAAGTATTTTTTCTATTTTAACTTTTATTTTAGAATCAAGGGGTACATGTTAAGGTTTGTTACAAAGGTATACAGAATTAGAAAAAGCTATTATAAAATTACTATAAAATGAAAAAAGAGCCCACACAGCCAAAGCAATTCTAAGCTAAAAGAACAAAGCTAGAGGATCACATTATGTAACTTCAAACTATGTTCCATGGTATTGGTACAAAAACAGACACATAGATAAATGAAACAGACTAGAGAACCCAGAAATAAAACCACACACTTACAGCCATCTGATCTTAGACAAACTCAACAAAAATAAGTGATAGGGAATAGAGTTCCTATTAAATAAATGTTGCCGGGATAACTGGCTATCCATATGCAGAAGAATGAAACTGAACCCCTAATTATCACCATATAAAGAAATTAACTCAAGATGGATTAGAGACTTAAATGTAAGACATAAAACTATAAAACTCCTAGAATAAAACTTAGGAAATACACTTTTTGATATCAGCCTTGGCAAATAATTCATGGCTAAGTTCTCAAAAGCAATTGCCTCAAAAACAAAAATTATCAATTAAACTAAATTTTAATGCACAGCAAAAGAAACTATCAAAAGAAACTATCAAAGGAGTAAACAGATAACCTACTTCACAAACTGTGCATCTACAAAGGTCTAATATCCAGAATCTATAAATATCTTAAAGCAATAATCAAAAAAGAAATATAATAAATCTTGATATCTGAAAAGGCAAGACCCCTTTCACCCTATACTTTACCAGGACTCTCCTCATTATTCTTTGACTTTTCCTCTTCTATATAAATTTGATATCAGTTTGTCTAGTTTTTCTCTGTTTGAGTTGTCATTAAAAGTTATTTAAATCCATGGAAAATATTTAAAGTCAGGGAAAACCTGATATCTTAAAATATTGAATTATCCTATCCAGGTGTATGGTATCTCACTTTTTAGGTGTACTGAAGATATTTTCATAATTCTGTATTTTATGGATAGATTGTACACAGATTTTTGCTATTTTTTGTTTATATATATTGTTATTGCTTATAATAAATGTTATATTTTTAAAATTATATTTTCTAAATGTATGCTTGGTATATTTGTATATATTGATTATATATCCAGAAAACTTATTAAACTCCTCAACTTGTCTCTGGATAGATGTTCCATGAGTTCTTGAAAAGACTGTTTTGGGTGTTTCCATTATTTGGTGGAGTGTTCTATAAATATGAATTAGATCAAGTTGTGTCTACTGGTTCTATCAATTATTGAGAGAATGGTAATAAAATCTCGAGTTTATAGATTTATTTATCTTTGCAGTTACATCAGTTTTTACTTCAGGTATCATGAAGTAAACCTTTTATTATCAGGCATATATGTTAGTCCATTTCCATACTGCTATAAAGGACTGCATGAGACTGGGTAATTTATAAAGAAAAGAAGCTTAATTGACTCAAATTTCCACATGGTTGGAGAGGCCTCAGGAAACTTACAATTATGGAGGAAGGAGAAGAGGCATGTCTTACATGGTGTCAGGCGAGAGAGAGTGTGTACAGAAGGAAATGTCAAATGTTTATAAAACCATCGGATTTATTAAGAAATTACTATCAGAAGAACAGCATGGGGGAAACCACCCCCATGACATAATCATCTCCCACCAGGTCCTGCCTTCACACATGGGAATTATGGGGATTACAATTTGAGATGAGATTTGGGTGGGGGGCACAGAACCAAACTGTATGAGTGTATAAACTTTTAGATTTATTATATTATCTTAATGAATTGACCTCATCTTCATTATTAAATTGTTCATTCTATTCCTGATAATATTTTGTTCTGAACCCTATTTTATCTAATATTAATACCGTTATTACAGCTTTCTTTGGATTAGTGTTGAAAAAGTATACCTTTTCCATTCTTTGACTTTTAATCAGTTTCTTTATACTTAAAAAGGGTTTCTTGTAGGCAAAATAAATTTGAATCTTTAAGGAAATACAAATTAACATTTTACATTAATTTGGCTATTTAGACCATTTACATTTAATATATTTATTAGTAAGGTTTGGTATAAATCTGACATCTTTCAATTTTTTTTCTATGTGTCACATTTGTTCTTTGTTCCTTTTTTCTCCTTTTCAGCCTTCTTTTAAATTTAGCACTTTTTACTCTTTTATTATTCTATTTGAGCTCTTAGGTTTGTTTATTCACTCAAATTTTTTTATTGGGTTTAATAAAATGTATATAGTGTATGACTTTACACAATTTGTCTTAAAGTATTACCACATAAAATCATATTTTGTAGAAGAACTTTACAATAATATAGTTTTATTTCTTCACTTTAAGTTTTCATTCTCTGATGTCAGGTATTTTTACTTTTACACATATTATAAACCCCACAGTTCGTTGTTATTATTTTTGTCAAACACTTAATTATATTTTATGGGGATTTTAAATTTAAATTTTAAAAATCTACTCACTTATTTAGCATTTTAGGTACTCTATAATCCTTTCTGTGGATTCATATTTATGCCTGGTATCATTTTATTCCTGTTTGAAGGATATTCCTTAACATTATTTATAGTATAACTTTGTTGGTGATGAATTATTTTGACTTTACATATGTACAAATGTTTTCACTTCACCTTAATATTTGAAAGATATTTTTGTAAGATGACAGCATCTGTTTTATTTCATCACTTTAAAGAAGTTCACCCACAGGCTTTTGGTTTGGCCCTGTTTCCAACAAGAAATCTGCTGTCATTCCTGCTAAGAATGCTTCTGTCAGAAGAAGCATTCTTTGTACTTGTCAAAGATATGTAGACATATAAAGAATAAGACGGTATGTATGGGCATCAGAAAACTCAATGGACAAACATATATGCAAAAACTTAATATATAGTATCAAACATAGACTATCAACCATAAATTAAAATAGGAAATTATCTGATTAAGAATGAAAAGAAAGCCTAGTTTGAAAATTATAGCAGGAAACTGAAGTTATGTAGACTAAAATGCCAAATGTGAAAAAAAGAAATTCCAGGAATAAAAATACACTAACAGAAATGAAAAACTCAGTGGATAGTTTTAGCAGCAGCATAGATACAGCCAAAGAGAGCATTAGTGAAATGGACAATAGTTAGGAATAAAGTATGCATTATGCAGCTAGAGAGACAAAAGGATGGACAATAGATAAGAGGGGAAAATTTTTTTTTTTTTCCAAAAAGGTAAATTGTGAATTATTTCCAGGGATATTGCTATGATCTCCAGATAGCACTCACAGCTGGCCTCTCTCATCTGGGGTTCATGTAGCACATGGGCAGCTTCAGTGGCCTATTTACTAGATAGACAATATTCCAAGGAAATCCATGAACAACATTAGATATGATGCTAGATTATACCAAAATTTTAATCCAAGTATACAGAAAGAATTTGTAGTACATACCCTGACAAAAATTACCCTGATATAGCATCAGAAAGGTTTGCTATGGGCACACTTGACTATAATGGTCAAATGGGAGCCAGGAGTTTGTTTGCAAAAATATCTAAAGTGTTTTTATAAGTTGGAATTTTATAAAAATGTCGAGATGTTTAACTGAGAGTGGATGAACCCAGACCACAGAGTAAGAACTACACAGATTATATTACATGACTATAAATAAATTCAAAGCAATATTTTGAATTAACTTCCAATTTTGCATTAGAAAATGATAAAACCTTTAGCCAGATGTAGCTAAGGGAATTGTTTCTCTTCTGGTTCTAAGTTTCCTTTCTTTCAGAGTGGTGCCTAAATTCTATGCATGTCAAAGAACTTTGCTCTTATGGTTGTTTCCTTATACTAAAATTTTATTAATAATACTTTTTTATTTAGTTGAACAATTATGTCTGGATCTATTATGATAGTCCAAATGTTCTGTTTTCTGACTGTCACCTGAATAGTCTCTGTGTCCTTCATGTTAACTTGTATTGTAAAGATCAAGAAAGGAAAAATATATTGAGATACTTTATGAAATGAGTTTACTATTATCTGCTCTACATAAAGTGAATCTTTTAATAATTTGATTACCATCAAATGGATTTTAAGTATTTTCTAGATTAAAACTCTTTGAAGGCAGGGATCATATTAAGCTCATTCTTTTGCATTGCTAACACCAAGCATAGTGTAGTACATAGAAGGGGTACTCAATGTTGAATAAGCAAGAATAAATGAATTAAACAATGTTTTATGAACTTTAAAATGCATAATTAGCCTGTTTATATATGCTATTTTTACCTATATGTACATAAGATGGAGGCTTATTCAGTGTTTCCAAAAGGTATTTTGTTATTAATGTATCCTATATAAACAGATATTGAAATTTATACTACATATATACATGTTGGGTCACAGGCTTTGTAGGGAGTTGTGTCAGCTCATTTACATATGTCTATCTTTTATGTAGTGAGGGCCACAATTTTAAGAAATCTCATATTTATTTTCATAGTTTAGGACACAGATATGATGTGGATGGTGTCAACCTCATTAACTGCTGCTTTTCAAATTGAAGTAATTTTTTTCTTGTGTTTAGTTCAAAAAGAGTTTCAACAAAATAGAAAAATACTGATTAGAGTTTACTTTTTGATTTAAATTGAAACTAATCTAAACCAGATTTCTGTTTAGGGTTTGGTTCAACTCCCAGCTCAAGGATAAATACTAATTTTAGTCAGTAATTTTGAACTGAATTTCAGATAGAAAGCAATTTCAAAGTATTTGTCTGAGGATACTTTTTGTATGAATATGCTTTTTCCTTATTTCTTTTTTCTCAATAAGCATAGGTAAAAATTCTTTATAATCTCTAACATTCCCTGGATATTTCCATGAATTTTCTTCTGCTTAGAATATGTATTGATTTCTTTAGAACACAATTTTCAGCTTTTGTGTGAGCGATAAAGGAGATTCAACATTACATTTCAGAAATGACTTTTGGGGGCTGGTAGAAAGATCATATATTGAAGATATGTTCTTGCACTATGATCTGGAAAAAAACTGAATATAGTCCTTTGTAGATGTTTCTCTTTACAAAGTACTTTCTCTGAGATTTCTAAAAAATGTTTTATAGAAATAAAATAAAATGTCAATCTGCATTGCTGAACAATTTCTATAGTTCTCAAATAGATTGCTCCTGATATATTTTTAAGAACCTTTTGTTGCTTATTCAGTGACTGTGTTATTTTATTTTAATTTAGTACTGTCATGTGAATAATAAGCAGTCAAGGCTAAATATTTCTGCTTTGCAATTCTCTGAATGTTAATAATTATCCTAATTAGCAATTCACAACAAACAGGTCTCAGTCACAGTGAATCATTTCTGCCACATTCACCACAATTTTAAGATCATGAGTAAATTTCAAGCTACTGTTGTTTTAGAAATTCTCTTCTGTGAACAAAACTCCTCCCTAAATCCACTAAGGTCTAAAAGAATGCACAGATCTTTGAGGATATAAACAAAAACAAAAATTACCTATTTTAAGGAATACATTTTTATCCTCAATCGAGTTAAACCTCTCATGTTCAGTTTTAATGCAGATTATTTAGCAATCTATAATGTAAAAAATAACTTTGCCTGAAGAATTCAGTGGCACATATCATTTTTGTTAGACAATTCCTTATGACTGGGAAGGCCGAATGTCCAAGTGATTTATCAACAGCTAAAATGTTAAATAGCTGGGATGCATGTTCTTCCCTTGCTTGCATCAGGGTAACCCCTATTGGTCCTAAGCAGCATAGCAACTGTCATTATGTCTTGAAAAAGTTGTTATCTGGCCAGGTGCGGTGGCTCACACCTGTAATCCTACACTTTGGGAGGCTGAGGCAGGCGGATCACCTGAGGTCTGAAGTTTGAGACCAGCATGACCAACATGGTGAAATCACATCTCTACTAAAAATACAAAATTAGCTGAACATGGTGGCACATACCTGTAATCATAGCTACTCGGGAGGCTGAGGCAGGAGAATTGCTTGAACCCAGGAGGCAGAGGTTGCAGTGAGCTGAGATCGCACCATTGCACTCCAGCCTGGGCAACAAGAGCAAACTAAGTCTCAAAAATAAAAAATAAAAAAGTTGTTATCCACCCTAGACTTAGCTAATGCCCTGCTCTTCTCCCCATCTTCAACTCACGTAGGAAGCTATATTATGCCTTCTTCATCACTTACCTCATTACAATTGCAAACATTGATTTTTCTTTTTCTTTTGAGTTCTGAGCTCTTTGAGACCTATCTGTGGATTTTCAGCACTCAGCAAAACTCCAGTATAGGCACACAATAAATATTGTTGAATAAATAAATTGGTATAAGTGAACATACCTATAAATATCTCTTCCATTAGTTAATTCATTGTCATTAATTGCACACATATTTGAGTGCCTACTACGTGCCAAAAGGATATTGTGCTACGTAGCGATAGCAACACGAATGGCAGGTTTTGTTAACTAAGTGATATGTCAATTTTGAATGAATAGATATTTCTACCTTTTGATCTTTCCCTTTCAGTATTATGCCCACCATGTCCTCTAATATGCATACTTAAGTTTAATTTTTTTAAATGGGCAAAGTGCACCTTGCACATATTTAAGCAGAGCTTTAGTATTGATTAAAAGTTGTAATGCAGTACTTCCCTTGCTGACCTCCCAGTCCACTAATACTGTCTGTATTCATCGGCAGACCTTTGTAAGCATCCACCATGTGTTAGACTCTCACTGTGCTTGGTGCTTAGGAAAGAGCAGAGAAAGGCATATACTATTCCCACTGGCCTTATGAGAGCTACAGTCTAGTGGGAGAGGCAGGTGTTTTCCAAATAACTATTTAATAATTACTGTGATTAATATTACAAAGGAGAATAAAATGCTATAAGAACATAAAATATGAGAGTGAATTTAGAATGAAGAGGGTGTCTTTGTGCTGTTACCTATACCTAGAACATTCTTCCCACTCTCATTTCAGATCTCACTCTAACAGCTACTTTTTAGAGACCTCCTTAACCTCCTCTCCCATGACATCTCAGGCTCATCTAAATTAGATCTTTGTATTTGTCTCTCATAGCATTCCATTGTGTCCCTTCAAACCCATTATCATACATGTGTTACATGTGAATTTATGTAATTATTCATTGTTTGTATTTTCTGTTGAGTTTTAAGCTCCAAGGAAGTGAGAGCTGCATTTCTTTTGTTCACATATTCAAGGTTTAACACAGTGCATGAATTTATCACGTGTTCAATAAATACAAATGACGTAAATAAATGGAGGAATAAATGAATGAGTGAATGTATAAATGAATAAATTGATATTTAAGCTAGATTTTGAGCAACAGTGAGTTGGAAGTAGCTACATAGAGAATAGAATGCCTTCCAGACAGATGAAACAACATGTTTGAAAGTGCCTGAAACGCCGGAGACATATAGACTCATTTTTGAAGCAATTCCTGAGTATCAGAAGGCAAAAAGTAAAGAGAAAAAGGGCACAATATGAGGCTGGTGGCTTTGGAACACCCCATAGCTTCCAGAGCCTGTTATACCCTGTTAGGATGTTCAAATTATATTTAGTATTATATATAATACTTGTGTGTGTGCATGTATATGGTCAATTGGTACTGAATTACTACACTGTATTTCAGCCCCCCAGATAAGGAAAACTTGATATTTTTGTACCTGCAAACCGTCAAGATGTATACTTAATTCTGCTATTTGGAACAGTGTTTTCAAAACAGATCACTACTGGAGATTATAGAATAGGCAAACTGACTTAGCACAGAAAAAACATGGTGCACAGCACATTCAAATTCAGTCAGACCCTCCACGTGCCTGAAGAACCTGTTGGGAAATGGCTGTATAATGAGAGGCTGCCTGCTCCTGCCCTTCTTGACGTTTGCTCAAGAACTATGGCTTAGTGTTTGTGTGTGTATGTGTGTTTTCCCCTATGATTATCCAAAATCAGGAATGCAGTTAACAAATAGTAATGATACACTGTAAATAAAATTTTCCACCTAAGGCTTCACCTCACTAGTTAGCCTCATTTTCAGAAGGCTGAAACATACATACAGTCACACACATTGTCTATACAACTACTTTGAAATGCAAATGAGATTTGAGATTACATTATATTGTGTCTAGACCTTGATGTTCCAAGTCAGAAAATTATACTTTAGAGTATAAGTGACTCAGTGCATTTAGAGTTTGGCCTTAGGGGGGAATATGCTACATTCACACCATCGGCTGCAACTGTGAATGGAGAAATGAAGAAAGGTGATATAAACACAAGGATTGGCATATCAGATTTTCCTTTTCTTAAAGTCAGCTTATGAGTTCTCATAAGTCATTTTGTTAAGGCGTGAACTTTGTGCTTTCTCCATTTTGAATCTCTAAGAGAACAGGGAGCTTTTTATTTGGCAAACTCTTGCAAAGATGCAAACCCCTGGACATCTAAAGCATCTCTCATTCATTAGATGCAGTCAGACAGAAGTTCATATCCTCCCAGTGACTTTGCTACCACACTATAGCTTCCTGGAGTGATGCTGGAGTGCATTCCTTTCTGGGTTGGAGTCTTTTGCATGACAGGCTCTGAACACATTCACTGAATATGTTAAAGAACTCAGATCCTTTCTGGGCATGACCTTATTTGTTGTGAATACTCTCAAGGGAGGGTATTAGTTGTTCCCAGTCCCTGGAATACTCCTAATTTGTGGTGTAATGCTAACTGATGCCAGCTGACATTTATTACAGGCTTATTTTGTTCCATTAGTTTTCATATATTAAGTCATTTATTTCTTACAACACACCTAGAAAGTAAACACAGATGAGGTTCACAGAGTTTATCCAAAGTCACATAACTATGAATCATAAAGCTGGAATTTGGACACGAGCAGTCTGACTTCCTCCATCTTAATGTCTAGGCTGTGTTGTTACTGAAGTGGCATGATGTGGCTTTTTAGATGACACATTGATGAACAGTTTGTATTTTAATAGTGTTTATTTCAATTATATTAGAAATATGCAATTTGCACATCAAAGTCACGATTTCATGGATATTGCTTAGGATAGAGCTAAGGCAAAAAGGTGATTCCATTTAAATTTATATATAAAAATATTAAAAAACTAGTAAAACATAGATATGACAAAAATATGTGGCAAAACAATGACTAAAATTGTGTAACATATCCCTAATATACTAAAGTACGGAGAAAATCTATTTGATTTGCATCAGGGTGGACCACATGGCAAAGTCAATGCTTTTATACACTTAAGGGTGCTGTTATTTAGACATACTGTGGTTATTACGCTTCATGCTCTGTTATTCTTCAACAAAATGGCAATTACAGAGGCAGGTGTATGCTTTACTGAATGCCAGAAAGGTGGAAAGATTTTTCAAATTAGACATAGCTTTCTAATTTTCCAGGAGAATATTATTTATTATTAAATTTTAATGTTTCCAGTAATTTACTGTGATTTGATGAACAACTTACAAATTACAGTATTAGATTGTGATGACTAAATACTCCTTGGGGGCAGGGTTTGCAGCTACAAATCTGTATTCCACCCTGCTAGGGTGCTTTTTGGATTGAATTGGATGCATGACTTCCTTTCTAAAATCTGGCAGTACAGAGAATTATTTGTTTCTAACCCACACACCTCCCCACCACATAAGAAATTAGATAGCCTCAAATCCCTATTTCTCCTTATCTGCTGTTTTATTCCAAGCTTCTAGAAACCAGCAACTTATCAAGCACCCCTAAATCATGGCAATCCTTTCCCTGAGCATAGAACTGAAGGCAACTAGTAATAAAATATATATTTTTTCTATCCTGCTATACTTGTTAAATAGGGAATAAATTAAAGGATAGAAGAGCTATAAAAATTTAGATCGTTGTACTTAGTAAAAGTCAGGGATGATCTTTTAGGGCTAAAATAATAAAGTTTTAATTTGATCTGCAATATTTCCTATCTGAAAAAGGTCCCCAGCAGTACGTGCTCTTGTTTAGCCCTTGTTCCCATCCTAGTTCAGAGTGGTTTCTGTAAGCTCCTTCCAAAGATCCCAAATGATGGTTACAGAGTCAGAAATTTTTTTATTAGGGGTTTATTTCTCCACATTAAGTAACTGTGTTTTCAGAAATTCCCTGTCAAAATAATAATGCAAGTAATACAAACAACAGTATAATTGTCTGCTAAGACCTTGATATTTTTCTTGGATAGTTAGCTACTAGTGTTAAGTCAATAAGGAAACTGTGTAAATTCTTTTAAACAAGTCTTTTTTCCTTTACAAAGCAAGACAAATTTACTCTAGATAACTTGGAAAATACTACTAAACAAAGGAAAATCATCCAAAATTCTATCGTTCCTGATAACTTTACATTATATTTTATGTATATTCTTCTAAACTTAAATATATGTTTATGTGTTTATTTTTTCATATTTTCTCAAATATTTGAATATCTTAATAGTCTTCTACAGCATCTAATGTTACTCTTTTCCTTGAATGTACTATTTTATAATCAATCTCCTCTGTTTAAAAATTGAGTCCATATTTTTTGATACTGTAAACAACGTTGCATTGAAATTTTAAATAATTAACTCTGAGTTTTTATGACAATTTCCTTAGAATGAATTATGAGGTATTTTTGAAAAGTTGCATGCCTAGGTGTGATGTCAGTCTGAGTGAAGGAAGGGCCAATGGAATGGCATATGACATGATGTCAATGATAAACTGCCTCTTTGACAATTTCACCAAAGATTTCCTTATCCTTTATCGAGCAGTGTGCACAGTTAAAATGTGTGTGCTCTGCTCTACAGAGCTTTCCTTTAGTTCTCTTTTGACATTCCATTGGGACTTCTTTACTCTTTCCCATTGGACTGTAAGTAACTTGATGGCTAGAGGATGTTGTTACCAAATAAAGACAATATTTTCAGAAATGACTTATCAAATATTTAACTCGGAGAGTTATCTTTGCTAGGATTCTCAATCAGAAAGTTTTCTTTAAGCTGAGGTTGCTTTATTCTAATAAATCAAATGATTTTTGTCTGCTATTGACCCTGCACTTGGCATAGTGCTAACTTTTACTATTCATTACTACCTTAAAAGGAAGGCTAGTGTGTTGTGATGGAAATACACACAGAGAAATAAGTAATGTGACTTATATTTTTTAAAAAAGCTTTTGCTTCAGTGAATATTTTCATGAAGACGTTATGGAGGTATATAATATTTCCGTAAAACATAATATAAAATCACCAAGGAACCTAAATTAATGAATCTGCAAGTAGTTTTTTCCTGTACAGGGACATTAACTCAATAGACACCTGTAACCATGTTGCTAACCTGTTCCATGAAATTGAATGAATAAAATGCTGTGTGCACAATGGGTTTTCAGATATTTGAAGAGTTCATCATGACTACACTGATGGGACAGTTTCAACTTAAGCTCTATGAAATTACTGAGGGAAGAGAGAATCTTAAAGGATTCTAAGATGTTAACTAAAAGCTTGAAAATGTATGCCAACCTGTTGGCATTGTCTATTTTTGAGAGAAAGAAAATACTGGGAAGCAATGTATTTGCAACATAGTCCCAAGGTACAGGCTTAGTTCAATAATTCAAATCTGTGAACGAAAAGCAGAGCTCTTTCTTGGTACATTAATTATACTTTTACTAGACTTTAAAATGGAGGAGTTATGTAGACTTCTCTCCTTAATTCAACAATTTTCTGAGAGGTCACTGAGAGCTTTGTCTTTCCTACAGTATTTTTGAGGGAAAATGTGTTTAATAAGTAAAATTATTTCTCAAGAGCTTGAGGACTTGACACTGATAGACCAGAGCTGAAGATGCTCAGCTCTGCCAGAGCCTTTTGCATTAGTTCATATCCTCAGGAGTTTTGGACTGTCAGTGCTGAAGGGTTTGAAATTGGGAAATATATTACTCAAGTTTGCCCATTAAAATATTGGAGGAAAAAAGTACTGAAGTTGCAGCCAGCGTGACATGCAGTATGTGACACTGGAAAAATGCTGTGAATCTCAGGGGTTGTCTGAGCATAAAATCATGTGATGTGACAAGTGCTGCAATACTTTTTTTTGTGAACAGCTGATTTAACAGGAAGAGAAAACTCCATAGAAAAGCATCAGTGCATAAACTCCTCCTTCCCTAAACTCAATGCTATTAATTCTTTGATTCAAAGAGTCAAATTTTGTCAGAAAAATGGAATTCACTCTGACATTCTCTGCCAAATGGATAGACACCAAAAAATGACATCGAATGATATTTATGTTCAGACAAACTTACTAAAGTAAGTCTATGAAGAATTATTATTGGCATGGGACTTTCTTGTTTAAAGTTCAACAAACTTTATCGTTTCAGTCACATATTTTGCTATTTTGACTATTTACCATCATTTATATTGGACAAATAATTTTAACATGTTATCCTATTTGATATTATAAATAGGCAGGGAAAAAAACTAAGGTTCCAGAGAAGACAATGATGATAATAGTGATTTCACTCAATACAAATGGATGTAGAATTGGCAAGAATAATAATCCTGTCAAACCAAATACATATATTGAATAGTTTCTGTGCTTTTTAAAATGCACTCACTATATAAAAGAGCTTTAAAATAATACAAAGCATAACATTTATTGCCAGGAAACTTGAAGTGTTTCATGAACACTAAGTTCAGTCTTTACCTATGTATCAGAAAATAGTAAAAAGCTACTCCTTGCCTTTCTTGTATTGTCTTTTAATATCCAGTTGCCCCTGGGCTTTATGGGAAAATCACTAACAGACTGACACCCAGCCAGAAGCCTGTACGACCGAGTGTGTGTTAACATTTCTTTAAATATCTCCTAAAAGACAAAGCAAAATATGACACAAGAGATTCTGAGAACATGCAATTCCACCCCTCTGAGCATTCCGCAAGGACATTCTCTTGCTCCTCTTTCACTTGTGGTCAAGATAAATCTCTCTTCCTTCTAGGATATCCCTAATAAAATGTCCTTATTGAGTTAACAATTTCTTATGTTTGCAATGACATTTATAAAGAATTTTTGCATATGTTATGTCATTTGATCTAACAATGACCCATTAAACAGATAGACTAGATAATAATACCCCAACCCAGTACCCATGTCTTCTGATTCCCAGGGCAGGTGTCCCATCTCACCTCCAAACTCGAGGTTAGAAAATAGAGAGGGTTGTTTGAAATGTCATGGTAGTGCTTCATGGTGGTACTCATCAGAGAGTATAATTCAAATTATCTGCTAGCCAGCTTCTGTCAAAAGTCTGGCTGAGACGGTGAGAGAATAAATTTCTGGAGATAATTTGGCAGTATGTGACAAAAGATTTAAAAATGCTCCAACACTTCAACACAGAAATTCAATTTTTTATAATTTATCAGAAATGTGTGCAAAGATATATGTATGATGATGGTAAGGACCTCATTGCTTATAATATGGAAAATTTTAAACCTAAATATCTAAATTTAAAAATTGGTTACAATACTGTGATATATGTTTACAGTGCAATATGAAACTGAAATTTAAAATTATGTTGTATAATGCTATTCAATGATTAAGAATAGCGTTTCTGGCCGGGCGCGGTGGCTCACGCCTGTAATTCCAGCACTTTGGGAGACCAAGGTGGGCAGATCACGAGGTCAGGAGATCGAGATCATCCTTGCTAACACTGTGAAATTCTGTTTCTACTAAAAATAAAATAAACAAAAAAATAAAAAAATAGCCAGGCGTGGTGGTGGGCGCCTGTAGTCCCAGCTACTCGGGAGGCTGAGGCAGGAGATTGACTTGCAGTGAACCGAGATTGCGCCACTGTACTCTAGCCTGGGTGACAGAGCAAGACTCCATCTCAAAAAAAAAAAAAAAAGAATAGTGTTTCTGATACATCCATAAATTAAATAATAGACAGAAAAACTATATACAGTATCATTACATTTTTGGAAAAAATATATTTTATGCATGAAAAATTATTGGCTGAAAACACACAACAATGTGTAAACAGTTTTCTGGGCAGTCGGATTAGCGGTGGTTTATTTCACTTTTTGCTTTTTTGCTTTGTGTGTGTGTGTGTGTGTGTGTATTCCCATTTGACATGTATTACCTCTGTAATTAAGGTTAAAATGTCTATGCAAAAAGCCAAGCTTGGCTGAGAGAACTGATGCCTGTAGAAGATAGCATAAGAAACATGTTCAGCCAGTGCTTTAATCATTCTAAGTTCTAAACTCATGCCCAGATAGAGAACATAAAGATAACATAAAAATATTAGTTTAGCCAATCTAAACATCACCTCCCATTTATAGCTTATTTTGTACAATTAATGTTGAGGTTGTTATTTGTTATGTTCTTCAATGTCCTTTTTATACACTTACAAATGATAAATTATTTTTCGAATATAGTAATGGAAAAGAATTTGTCTTTCAGATTTGTAATGTTTGCATCTAAGTTCTAAAATATAAGGGGAAATTTCACAAACCTATTTGATTCTCTCCATCAATATATACAAAATATTAAAATAAATTGCAATAAATCTATAATGTTTGTGGTTAGCATATTTTATTTCTCCATGTTGTTTTTGTTTTTAAAAGATTTTTAATTTAGACAATATTATTAGATACTTTATATTCCTTCCCTTTTTTTAAAAAAGTTATAACTTATGAAATAAGTAATTTCCCCAGGGACCATTCTTCTTACTGTACATCTGAAAAATTTAGAAATAATGCCTAGTTACATGACTTTCATGATACAGTGGAAATTTTAGAGGGTCGGGTCAAAAAAACCCTTGATATAAGTCCCTAGGACACTACATATTACCTCTGTGACAACGGACAAGTCACAATCTATCTGGACATGTGACATTATCTAAAAAATTTTATATAATACCTAGGAGTGAAAGAGACCATTCATTGTCTTATCTCTAAGAGCTATACTTAACCTCCTTTGTCCTTGTTCTGCCTTCCGCCAGAGGGACTGTAAAAAGCCAACTTATTATCTTCCTAGTCTCTTTGTTGCTAGGTATGGCCATGTGACTCATATATACCTTGATAAGATTTTTGGGATAGGTTTTTGAGAAACATTTTTTTTCTCCTTGATAAAGAAGTAAATTCATGGATGCAGCTGGAAACCATCATTCTTAGCAAACTATCACAAGAACAGAAAACCAAACACTGCATGTTCTCACTCATAGGTGGGAACTGAACAATGAGATCACTTGGACTCGGGAAGGGGAACATCACACACTGGGGCCTATCATGGGGAGGGGGGAGGAGGGAGGGATTGCATTGGGGAGTTATACCTGATATAAATGATGAATTGATGGGTGCTGACAAGTTGATGGGTGCAGCACACCAACATGGCACAAGTATACATATGTAACAAACCTACACGTTATGCACATGTACCCTAGAACTTAAAGTACAATAATAATAAAAAAAAAAAAAAAAAGAAGAAGTAAATTCTGTTTGTTTCACTCCTTTGCCAACACTTGTCCCAACTACCTGGTTCTGGCTTTGTTTTGCCTAAAGCTGTGAAAAATATTATTCAAACACAAGACGGCAAACCAAAGAATGAAAAGTCAACATGTATCAAATGATGAAGGGGAAAGATGGAAGAAGCCTGGATTCTTGATGGCATCATTGAATCCTCCATGCAAGGCCAGCAACCAAGCTGTCATTACCTAAAGGTAGATATATTATTATGTTCAAGGAATAAACCCTTCTCTGATTAAATTATTGCCATCTAGGTTTCTGCAGTTGAGCCATCTTGATGCTCAATGTCATAGAATTATTCTGAAAGTTAAATGAAGTAATGCATGCATAATTGCTTAAATAACTACAGATATACTGTTATTTAAAGAGGTAACACAGAGCAATGGAAAAGGCATTGGACTTGAACTCTGACTAATTTAGCCTGGAATCCTAGAAAGTCACCTTATTATATATTTCTTCTTTATAGGAAAATGTAAACAATCTCTGTGTGTCAGTTGTGTCATCTCTAAAATGGAAATAATTAGCATCTTGGAGGATTGTTGTAAAGGGTAAAGGAGATAAGATATGGGAAAGCTTGTGGCATAGGGCTTGATACATGTTATTCAATAAACGTAAGTTAGAGAGAAAAATTAGCAATTAGCAGTGTGGTCCACCTCAAGTGAACACACTTCCTTTTTCTGAGTGAGATTACATTGCCCCTTAAACATTTACAACACTATGCAAAGTTTATAGAGCTAGAAGATACTTCAGAGTATCCTATTAATAAAAGTAATGAAAGGATAGTTTTTTTTTTTTCTCTAATTCTGTGAAGAATGTTAATGATAGTTTAATGGGACTGGCATTGAATCTATAGATTACTTTGGAAAGTATGGCCATTTTCACCATATTGATTCTTCCTATCCATGAGCATGGAATGTTTTTCCATTTGTTTGTGTCCTCTCTGAGTTCTTTGAGGATTAGTTTGTAGTTCTCTTTGAAGAGGTCCCTCACTTTCCTTGTCAACTGTATTCCTAGGTATCTTATTTCTTTGGCAGCAATTGTGAATAGGAGTTCATTCATGATTCATCTCTCTGCTTGCCTATTGTTGGTGTATAGGAATGCTAGAGATTTTTGCACATTGATTTTGGATCCTGAGGTTTTGCTGAAGTTGCTTACTAGCTTAAGAAGCTTTTGGGCTAAGAAAATGGGGTTTTCTAGGTATAGGATCATGCCATCTGCAAACAAAGATAATTTGGCTTTCTCTCTTTCTATTTGGATAGCCGTTATTTCTTTACCTTGCCTGATTGCCCCAGCCAGAACTTTCAATACTATGTTGAATAACAGTGGTGAAAGAGGGCATTCTTGTCTTCTACCAGTTTAAAAGCCATATGGAACCAAAAATGAGCCCAAATAGCCAAGACAATCCTAAGCAAAAAGAGCAAACCTGCAGGCATCACGCTACCCAACTTCGAACTATACTACAGGGTTATAGTAAGCAAAACGGCATGGTACTGGTACAAAAACAGACACATAGACCAATGGAACAGAAAAGAGAACTCAGAAATAAGACTGCACACCTACAACCATCTGATCTTCAACAAACCTGACAAAAACAAGCAATGGAAAAAGGAATCCCTATTTAATAAATGGTACTGGGAGAACTGGTTAGCCATATGCAGAAAATTGAGATTAGACCCTTTCCTTATGCTTTTTACAAAAACTAACTCAAGATGGATTGAAGACTTTAAAGTTGATATGGTTTGGCTCTGGATCCCCACCCAAATCTCACCTTGAATTGTAATCCCCATAATCCCCACTTTAAGGGCAGGACAGGGTGGAGGTAATTGGATCAGGGGGCGGTTTCCCCCATGCTGTTCTCATGATAGTGAGTGAGTTCTCATGAGATCTGATGGTTTTATAAGGGACTCTTTTCACTTTGGTCAACACTTTTCCCTCCTGCCACCTTGTGAAGAAACTGCCTTGCTTCCCCTTTACCTACCGCTATGATTGTTAGTTTCCTGAGGCCTTCCCAGCCATGCTGAACTGTGAGTCAGTTAAACCTCCTTCCTTTCTATTAATAAATACCCAGTCTCAGCAATTCTTTACAGCAATATGGAAACAGACTAACACAAATTTAAAACCCAAAACTATAAAGTTTTTGGTTTATAGAAGAAAATCTAGGCAATACCATTCAGGCAAAGATTTTGTTATGAAAATGCAAAAAGCAATTGCAACAAAAGCAAAAGTTGACAAATGGGATCATATTAAATAAAAGAGCTTCTGCAGAGCAAAATAAACTATCATCAGAGTGAACAAACTACAGAATTGGAGAAAACTTTTACAATCTATCCATCTGACAAAGGTATAATATACAGAGTACAAGGAACTTAATCAAACTTACAGAAAAAACACAAACAGTCCCATTAAAAAGTGGGCAAAGGATATTAACGGACACTTCTCAAAAGAAGACATACATGGAGGAGCAAATATGAAAAAAAGCTCAATATCACTGATCATTAGAAAAATGCAAATCAAAACCACAATGAGATACTATCTCATGCCAGTGAGAATGGTGATTATTAAAAAGTCCAAAAATAATAGATGCCGACAATGTCGTGGAGAAAAAGAAATGATTTTGCACTGTTGATGGGAGTGTAAATTAGTTCAACCATTGTGGAAGACAGTGTGGCAATTCCTCAAAGACTTAGAGGCAGAAATACCATTTGACCCAGCAATCCCATTACTGGGTATATACTCAAAGGAATATAAATCATCCTATTGTAAAGATGCATACACACGCATGCTCCTTGCAGCGCTATTTACAGTAGCAAAGACAGGGAATCAACCTAAATGCCCATCAATGGTAGACTGGAAAAAGAAAATGTGGTACACATACACCATAGAATACTATGCAGCTGTAAAAAGGAACAAGATTGTGTTCTATGCAGGGACATGATGGAACTGGAAGCTATTATCCTCAGCAAACTATTGCAGGAAAAGAAAACCAAACACTCCATGTTCTCACTTATAAGTGGGAGCCGAATGATGAGAACACATGGATACATCATGGGGAACAACACACATTGGGGGCCATTGGTGGTGGGATTAGGGGGAGGGAGAGCATTAGGAAAAATAGGTCATGGATGCTAGGGTTGATACCTACGTGATGGGATCATCTGTGCAGCAAACCACCATGGCTCATGTTTTACCTATGTAACAAACCTGCACATCCTGTACATGTACCCCTGAACTTAGGATAAAAGTTTAAGAAAAAAAGTAGTAGAAAGAATTGTATTAGTTTATTGAGTGTTATATAGCTCTAGGCACCATTTAAAGAACTTCACATATACTAATTTAATCCTCATAAAGGTTTATGTGGTAGGTGTTATCATTTGCTTCATTATACAGATGAGGAAAATGCAGTGCAGAGAGATTAAGGTATTAACTCGAGATTAGATACCTAATAAATTGAGCAGCCAGAATTCAAACTCAGGCAGTCTAGCTCCAGAGCTTGTACTCTTAATCTCTGTATTATGTTGTCTTCTAACAAAATTACTAACACATTGACCGAACCCTGTATGTGTTCATTAAAAAGTTTGGATCCATGCCGGGTGCGGTGGCTCAAGCCTGTAATCCCAGCACTTTGGGAGGCTGAGGCGGGCGGATCACGAATTCAGGAGATCGAGACCATCCTGGCTAACACGGTGAAACCCCGTCTCTACTAAAAAATACAAAAAACTAGCCGGGCGAGGTGGTGGGCGCCTCTAGTCCCAGCTACTCGGGAGGCTGAGGCAGGAGAATGGCTTGAACCCGGGAAGCAGAGCTTGCAGTGAGCTGAGATCCAGCCACTGCACTCCAGCCCGGGCCACAGAGGGAGACTCCGTCTCAAAAAAAAAAAAAAAAAAAAAGTTTGGATTCAACTATCCCTGTTTACAGGCTTGGATTGTTTACAAAAGAGATGGTAGAGCTGCTTCTCATAGTTAGCTTTTGGATAAAAGAATATACTGGGCCTGATATAGTTTGAATATGTATCCCCTCAAATCTCATGTTGAAATGTAATCCCCAGTGTTGGGGGTAGGGCCCAGTGGGAGGTGTTTGGATCATGGGGGCAGATCATGAATGGCTATCATCATCCCCTTAGTAATAAGTGAGTTCATGTGCGATCTGGTTGTTTACAAGTGTGTGGTGCCTCCCACTTTCTTTCCCTCTCTCTTGCCCCTGTTCTTGCCATGTGAGATGACTGGCTTCCCTCTTCACCTTCTGCCATAATTGAAAGCTCCCTGAGGCTTCACCAGAAGCTAAGCAGATGTTGGCACCATGCTTTCTGTACAGCCTGCAGAACCGTAAGCCAATTAAGCCTCTTTTCTTTATAAATAATCCAGCTTCAGGTATTCTTTTATAGCAATACAAGAATGGCCTAACACAGGGCCATTCCATCTATTTTAGTTTCTGGGGAGTTAAGATAACAGAAGGTTCTAAATCCCCATCGGGTATCATCACATTAGGCCTGGCTGAGCAAAATTTCAAGCCCAGGCTTTCTTACTAGGCTTTTAAATAAAGGGACAAGTTGCCCGCTAAATAAAGGAGTATAGAGGGAACCAAAAGAAGACCTGGAACTTGCCTATGCTCTTCATTTTTCCTCAGCATAAATTTGCAGATACCTTAATAGAGGAAACTTGTTAGCATTTTGGCACACTATCCTAGGAAAATAATGACATTTATTAATGTTCTTTATTCCTATAAAAATGAAAATTGCTTTATGGAGATAAGGATGATATGAGACTTATATTTCCATAAGGATGCCCAGAAAATACAACAGAGTAAGCAAACTTCTTAGCTAGGCATAAATCTATGTAAGGTTATAAGAGTGAAAGTGATTGTGGGCTTACTTAAAATGGATATGGTGGTTTCACTCTCCTAGCTTGTCTTCCTGTATTGTAGAAGCTAAAAGCTTAAATTATATCATTCCCAGACTTTATTGCAGTTAAAATTCAAGACATGAATTAGCTTCTGCCGATTAAATCAATTCACATACCATTGAGAACATGGAAATGTGGAGGGGGAGCTCTTCATGCCACCTGAGTGCTTCAACTGGCTGGTGCAATGGTATTTGCCAGGGAAGCTGGATGGAAGTGAGACAGTTGGGTCCCATGCTGTCCATTCTTGGATTTTGCTAGCAAAAGGGGTGGCTTCAAAGGTTTCCCTGGATCAACCTAGAGGATAATTAAATCAAAGTAAACTTTACAGGCAGCAAGATAAGGTAGAGAGTGAGTCAGATTTATTCCTTAGTTTTTGTAAGAAATTAAAAAGGCTCAGATGGCTTTGTAGGATTGTGTAGAAGGGGTATAGTTGAGGGCTTGTGGTTTTCCCTTGAAGTGTACCAAGGTACCAGGTAATTCAGCTACATGACACGTTTCAGGAAGAAGATGGATAGAGGTTATGACAAATGTTACAAAATGTCTACAGAGCCGTCCAGAACCAAGGTGCCTAATCAAGAGGGAATGCAACTGAATCCTAGCTGCCTGAGAGAAAAATATGGATCACAGATATATAACCTAAGCATATTATAGTGTCAGAAGTCAACAGAAGTCCTGAGGTAGTGCTAGTCAATTTCAGCAGGCGTCTTGTCCATGGCTTGTGTTGAGTTGAGATGAGTGAGGTTACGAAACTTGATGCAAGTTCCTGAGCTCCCAAGTCCCATTGTTGCTCTCACCAATGCTGTACACCTCACCCATATCACAAAAGAGCAGAGGAGGGCTCCGGAAGACTAGAAGACTATGCATTTTAACCTAAAAATTCTAGGTATCACCTAAAGGGAACACTTAAATTATTGCATCAGGCAAAGTTTACCATGTAAGCTAAAATTTAGATATTCCTTTCCACCTGTTTCCCAGTAGGTGGATTATGATAATGATCAGATCAGATGAAGAGCATAAAGCTTCCACATTTTTTTCAGTGTAAGGGAAAAAAATATGAGTATCTTTCAGACTCTCCTGCATAGACTATATTTAGTTCATTCTGACTATCTGCAACCTTAATTACCTTCCCCCAATTCAAGAAATATGCAGTCCACAAAAATGGAAGTTTTTCATAGATTAAATATCTTGCTTCCTTATGAGGGAAGAGTTCTGAGCAGGGAAACATAGAATTTTTTCAGTTTTCCCTGTTAAGATATAATGAAATCATTTTAGTATTTGTTTCTACTCTGTAGAATACTTAGAACCTCAGATTAAGCCATATATTCAAATTTATGTACAATGACAATAAGGTTAAATCTACATTGATTTTTGAATAAATTGTGACATGACTCATCTGGGTCAACATGGATAATCAGCAGCTCAATGTATATTCTTTGGTTGTTCCTCCCTCACCATCCCCTGCTCCCACCACCTCCATCGTAATGGCTGCACGTAAAGGATTCTTGTAAAAGGCTATCTGTGATCCACAGACTTGCCTGGGGTGGGTAAACACTAAATGCACCCTTTGTCAGCTAACATAAGGCTCATTTACTCAGCTTAGCTTCTTTCCCAGCCTCCCAGGTTGGTGCAGTATAATCCTCCTTTCCTCCCTATTTATTTTTTAAGGTTTCCTATAATCCATATACATATGTTCTTTTCTTAAGGTAATGATTGTTTTTCAGATCAAAAAAAGAACTTTTCAATCTATTGATTACAGTAAAACTCACTAATCTTTTTGTTGCATAAATGTGTTTACATGTATATCTATGTCCTAGTTTTAGCATTTCTGCCCTTATTCATTTTGATGTCCTTTAAAAAGTGACTTCTGTTTTTTTCTTTTGATTTGCAAATAGCTTTGATTACTTTTTCTTTGCTTATGTTAGTGGACTCCATAAGGAGATCATCATGCAGAGGCACCTGTACCATGTTTAAGGACATTCAGCTATTAGTCAATTAGCCTACAGTCTCATGAGTATTTATAGTATTTTTAATATGGTAAAATCATGTGTATTAGAGCCGGTGAGCATGAATCATCCTTTACCCTAAGTTTGAAACCTACTTCCCTGGTGTGGCAGGCCAGGCCTCGCTAATATAAGCCTCCATGACAACCGTTTCAGCACTGACTGAGTGGTTAAGTTAAATATTAAAAGCTGAAAATGCCAGGGCCCTTACACAAAGGTTGGAATGTAAAAAAAGCCCACCAAGAATCTTGCCTAGGCTTTTCCTGGGCCTTAAAGCATGACAAAACAATGAAGGAATTATTAACAGGACCCATTTGGGATTAAACAAGTTTTATTGGGGATCTGAAGAAACTCTCATACAAGTGTATTAGGGCTCTGAAGGAATACCCAAACCTCCGTGATTTAGCAGGAGACAAGATAAGGGTAATCACCCTAGTATCTGGACCCATTTAGATTAAGTAAATTTACTATGACTCTAGAGAAAGGACTTCAGGACTCAGACCTTATAGATTAAAAGAAGTTAATCACTTATGTCTTTAGACAAATGCAGACTTACATGTAGACTTATAGGTTAGGAGGTATATAAGGTCTGGAAAACTTTGTATTTGAATTGGTCTGGTGATAATTTCCATGTCTTCTTCCTGTAACTGGGTTATAGGAATAAAACTCTCTTCCTCCCCAGTTCATCTGCATCTCGTTATTGGGACATGAGAAATAGCAACCCGACCCTCAGTTTGGTTTGGGAACACTGGAACTCTGTTTTGAAAGAGCACTGTGGAAAAATCTCATCTTTTGTATAACAGTTATTTAAAAACAACCAACCAAATGAGAATTACTTAAGAGAAATGTGTGTTGAGGACTTAATTCCCTACAGCCCCAGTAATAGTGGGATTTTGTTGACATGCTTAGAAATGTCAGAGAAATGTTGACGCTTGTATCATACCCTCCATGTTTATGTTGGTCCTACCACTGCCAACATGCTACAAGTCATGAGCACTCTGCATGTGCTCAGTGGATTGACTGAATTCTTCCCTCATTTAGTCAGTCAGTCTGCAAACAATGATGACCTCTTGGGTTTGATCCAGATCACATGCTAAGCCCTCTAGGACCGAATGCACAACAATGAATCCTGTAGTTTTAGTTCTCAAAAAACTCTGCAGTCTAATGGCATAAACAAACACACTATGTGTCTCCAAAGCTAGCTGTGCATACGTATAGGTTGTTCTAAGCTATCCAGTAGAAGAAAGATTTATGCTTATAATTTTATATAAAAATTAAGATACATATTAATGTACTGATAGTCAATGGTCACATGTCACTAAGGTACAAGTTTTCCTTAAGAAAGAGTGGAACTTCTGCAATATGAAAAGACTAGAGGCTTGCATTCTCACCTGTTTATTCATGTTCAATTTATTTTTGTGCCTGTAAGCAGAGAACAAATTATAAAGTGACTTGCATCATACAAATTCACACTGATGATTTTAAGGATCCCTGAAAGAGATGTAAATAATAAAGAAACATTATCAAATTTGTATTCAGAACTTTCTATAACTGTAATAATTTTGGAGTATTGAAACAAGATAACCTATGAGAAAGCTACAGGACTCTGTTTTACTTAAGTTCCATAGCACTTAGAACAGTTTATATTTATTGTATTTTATTTTTGGTTGCTTGGTTTTGCCTGCCTTCTCTACTAAATGGCAAACTCCATGAAGGTAGGAACAAACTACTCTATCTTGTTCTCATTTATATGCTAGCACCTAGCACAATATCTGGCACAAAGAAGGAGTTAAATCAATATTTGCAGAATGAATGAATGAAGTGGAGAGAGGAGATATTTGAGAGACATTTAGGATGTATAAACATATGCATTGTATAAGATATCTTTGAGACACTTTTCTTCAAGTGGGTATAGTAATTGTGACCTCAGTGAGGTGTCTGAAGAAGATTAAGTAAGATTACATAGGTAAAGATCCCAGCAGAAAGTAGGACACAGTCATTTCTTTCAGTTCACTACTATTTTCTCCAAAACACATTTCAATCAGTTCCAAATATTGTAAAAGTAGAGTGATCATAACTCTTTTCAGAAAAGAAACTGTCAAAGTAGAAAGCACAGAGATTAGAATCATAATTGAGATTGTTTGGTTCAGAATAAATGGTTATCTTATGGATAAAGGATAATCAATTCAAAAGAACTTCTGCTCTTCCAAATTAATAATGCTGTGAGTCATTCTGTTGATTAGAAAGAAAAAGGCAAACATGTTTTTATGGGTGTGTCTTGTTGAAAGTATAATCTACACATGCCAAATAAATGTGAAACAAAGGGATTAGTGGAGTTATTAATGCTGGAATAAGAATAATATTTTTACATACTTTGTTCTTCATAATAATTACTACAATTTGCTGCTTATTTCCCATTTGCTTGTTTAAAGTTTTTGCTCCCACAGAGTTGGAAGCACCTTGAACACAGACAGCATGTCCATTTAGTTTACCACAGGTCCTAGTACATGGTATCCAAAATAAACTATCAGTTAAGTGAACAGAAAGATTCACTATAAGGTTTTTTTTTTTTTTTTTTTTTAACAGTGGTTCTGCCACCTATTGGCTTTGAGATTCTGGAAAGTTTCTTCAACTCTCTGAGCCTCATTTCCTTCATATGCAAAATGGAGATAAATTGTCCATCATGCTGGTTTAAGAATTAAATAAAAACAATGCTTAAAACATGAATCCTAGTGCAGCCACATAATATATGTTCAATAAATGTTACCTGTTAGTAGGATCTGTTTGAGTAAGTCAAATGAAAATTAAGACAAAGAGTTTTGCAGAATGGTTATATTTGTAGAGGCTTTTCAGGAACATACAGAAAACACACAATAATTGCCTCACTTAGAGTTGGGATTCTGACTTGCAGCTTTGTACTAGGGACTTTTCTGTGGACGATATATTCATCAGAGATAAATTACCTCCGACTTCAGTTGGACAGAGTAGGGGGCTCCACAGTGGTGGGGATCAATAGATGGGGGTGGCCAGAGGCTTTAGTGCTGGGCCAATTTAATGAGTCTTGGAAAGAGTTGTATTAAAAGCTTTTAGGGGAAAGCTCCCCGTTGCTGCTTTTTGTGCTCTGTCTAGTACTTTAATGAATGCTGCTATAAAGAGTGTTTTATCTGTGCATTATGAGCCCAGGTTTGACTGTTCAGGCTCTCAGAAGGATTTTAGCTGTCTCGGGATAAGATTTTATGAAGGGAAGAAAAACTCATAGAGAAATATGATTTTTCATAATGAGTACTAATCTGAAGAAATTAACAGCAATCACTGGTATTAAATCCCCAAATCACAAATTTTGGACAGATTAAAAATTTGCACCAATCAAACAATGGATTTTCATAGTATACTTCTCTTTGTATTATTGTTAACACTTTGGGCTGAATTATGGATTTGTTCTCCATGACATGTAAAAAAGCTTTAGAACTTAAAACACTAGTAAAATGCTGTTTCTTCAACGTCACTCCTACCTTTTAAATCCCAATGCTTACCCTTCACAATTACATGTGATATGTTATTGAACATTGATTCAATTTTAAAAATACGAGGGCAATATTTGTACCAAGTGCACATTAACATAACTTGACCGGCTTCTAGAGTGGAATGACGTTTCAAAATAGCAAAGCAGAAGGCACTTCCTTTACGTGTGTCTCAGCCTCACAGTGTCATACATACAGTAAACAATTTGCTTTTTAAGACTTTTTCTGTTTCATCTTAGATTTTTCTTCTGGGTTTTAAAAATAATTATACTTACATGTGGAGTTAGCACTTTATCAGAGATTTGAAGCCTCTTTTGGTACCTGCTTAAGATGAAGCTTAATAAGGCTAGGAAAGGAAGTGTAGTACTGAATGTATTTAATCAATTGAAAGTGTTCCCCCTCTCCTTTCTTATGAGTTGTTTCAAAAAGCATAAGATCCAGAGCCATTAGCAGGTGTAACCCAGTTAAATTCTTTGGTTGAAATGGATTATAGGGGGATCATTTCTGAAGATACTACTGATAAACTGAAATTCTCAAACTAAGTTAAAATATATTATTACATCCTTCTTTTATTAATAGCCTGTATAGGCCAGGCCCAGTCGCTCGTGCCTATAATCCCAGCACTTTGGGGGGCTGAGGCAAGGGGATCACCTAAGGTCAGGAGTTCAAGATCAGCCTGGCCAACATAGTGAAACCGCATCTATATTAAAAATACAAAAATTAGTTGGGTGTCCTGGCCCATGCCTGTAGTTCCAGTTACTTGGAAGATTGAGGCAGAAGAATCACTTAAAATATTAAAAATACAAAAATTAGTTGGGTGTGCTGGCCCATGCCTATAGTTCCAGCTACTTGGGAGGTTGAAGCAGAAGAATCGCTTAAACCAGGAAGGACGAGGTTGCAGTGAATTGAAAATCTGCTACTGTACTCCAACATGGGTGTCAGAGTGAGACTCCATCTAAAAAAAAAGCCTGTGCAAATGTAGACGATATACATCCAGTTATTGTATCTCAAAATATTATTTATTTGAAAAGATCAATTTCCAAAATATTTTATTTGCTTTTTAGACTTACTATAGTAGTGAATTTTAATTCATTGATCCGTTTCATTTTGCTTTCTCAATTATTATTATCCTGTAGAAAGTTGATAATAACATCATTTAAAAAATTTGTTTATTCACTAATGTTATTTATTCATTCACTAGGTTACACATACTTTTATTGAGCATTTATTACGAGCTTTGATTGAGACCATAAAATTAAATAAAACAATGGGTGCTTTCTGTAACTCGCTTTGTGGTAAGGGGAGAGTCAGCAAAATAAACTGAATATTTCAGAGACTGATAAGAAGTTTGTGTAGCTTCACAAAAGTTTACTGAAATGACTGAATATGTACTTGATACAGTTTGAATACATGTCCTTGCCAATCTCATGTTGAATTCTAATCCCCAACATTGGAGGTGGGGCCTGGTGGGAGGTGTTTGAGTCATGACAGCTGATCCCTTATGGCTTGGTGCTGGTTTCCTGATGGTCAGTGAGTTCTTGGGAGATTTGGTTGTTTGAAAGTGTGTGGCATCTTCTCCTTTGCACTCTCTTGCTTCCACTTAGGCCATGTAATATGCCTGTTCTCACTTGGATTTCTGCAGTGAGTAAAACTCCCTAAGGTCTCCCCAAAAGCCAAGCAGACGTTGGTGCCAAACTTGTACAGGTTGCAGAACTGTGAGACAATTAAACCTCTTTTATTTATAAATCACCCAGTCTCAGGTATTTCTTTTTTCCTTTTTTATTTTATCCTCTCGGGGGGAAGGTATTTCTTTACAGCAGTACAAGAACAGCATAACACAGTGCTTTTAAAAACAGCATTTTCCATTTTTGTTTTCTGATTATAAAACTAACATATCAATTTTAGGAAGTTCATATTTTTGGTACTTTTGTGTATATACTTCCCATCTTTTATCCACATGAAATTATATCTATAAGAGTTTTTACACATCTGAGTATATACTGCTTAGCGTCTGTTTTTTTGTGTGTGTTTTACTTAACACTCCACCATAAATATTTTCCCATGTCAATATTTATTACTTTGTAATTTTAATTTTGATAGTTACTCTTTGCTCCATTATTAGACATACCATAATTTAGTTCAATTCTTCCCAATTGGTTATTTAAAGATTTTTAAAATGCCATTGTCAATAAAGTTCCAATGAAAAATTTATAGCTAAATCTGATTATTTCCTTAAGAAAAATCTCCTAGACCTTAAATATTTATTTATTTATTTATTTATTTTTTGAGACAGAGTCTCATTCTGTCTGCCAGGCTGGAGTGCAGTGGCATGATCTCAGCTCACTGCAAGCTCCACCTCCTGAGTTCACGCCATTCTCCTGCCTCAACCTCCCAAGTATCTGGGACTACAGGTGCCCGCCACCACGCCCAGCTAATTTTTTGTATTTTTAGTAGAGATGGGGTTTCACAGTGTTAGCCAGGATGGTCTCAATCTCCTGATCTTGTGATCCACCATCTTCGGCCTCCCAAAGTGCTAGGATTACAGGCATGAGCCACCGTGCCCAGGCTAAATGATTATTTATTAACATATTCATATTTAAAGTATCTTATATATATAGATAAATGTTCTTCAGAAATTGTGTATTATATAAAGGTGCCCTGCATCTTTACACTTTACCATACTTTTTGGTCTTCTCTATTTTGATGAGTGAACAAGTAGCATTGAATATTTTCCATTTTTATTAGCCATGTGTACTACTCACTAGTGAGTTACAATTAATGACCTTTACCTATTTTTTAATTTCAAAGGCCTCAGAGTTTTAGTTTTGTAAAATAGTTGGTTATCCTAGCTTTGAAAACCTTCTACCTTTATATTTGTGATAAAATAATAAATAAATAATGAGAATGGCTGACCTTATCAAGCATGCAAGAAAGGGAAGCCTTATGTATCAGAAGCAGAGAGGTAGCTGAGAGGCAGAACAATGATTATGCCAGCCGATGCTATGGCAGGCCAAATGTGATGGTGTTGGTGTACAGGATACAGCATTGCCACCCAACTCAACTTCTATGGTCTTGCTGTGGAATCAGACTGGTTGCAAAAGGCAACACTTAAACTTGGCTTTGCCTTGACTCTGGATGGCACAGAACATCTCTTTTGAGAATTCAAAATCCAAGTTTGTGCTTACTATTAATTTGGAGTCCAATTTAAGCTAGTTGGGTATTAAAACACATGCACACGCATCACACACACTGAGAAATAAACATGGGAATTGGTCTCTGGCCACTGATACATCTCTGGTGTCTGTTGGGATCAAATGCAAAGCTTTCTGGGGAGACACTTCAAAAACCAGGATGCACATAATTTCCATAATAACGGCATGCTTTGCATAAGATGAGATAATATAAAAAAAGACTAAACACTAAATGAAACAATCTACTGTGAATAAGACTTAGGAAAACAAGAGACGTAACACCTACAAAATATGAGATAATAGAACAATGCTATTATAGAGATTGTAAAGTGAGATATTTAAAACTATTGATGTGATGAAATAAGTTATAGAAACAAAACAAGAGGACAGGAGATTGGTTTAAAAACAAAAACAAATTCCGTTTTGAAAAGGCACAAAATACACAGTCTAAATACTTAAAAAGAAACAAATCATCATTAAAGAAGAAACAATGGACGATCTAAACAGCAGATTGGAGATCACTAAAGAGTGAGAGAGTAAGGTGAGCTGGAAGAGAAATCTGTTGTGGGAAAAAAACTATAATACAGTACAGAAAGACAAAGAGATAGGGAGTACTTTCAACTTGGGTTAATAAGAATTCCAAGAAGAAGTAAAAAGAATGGTTCAGAATTTTTGAGAATTAGTAAAAGTCATATATCTCCAATCCTAAGCTATGCAATTTCCAGGAATAATAATGGTAATGATTCTGGGAATAACATCAAAGAAAAAGAGAAATTTTAACAACCAGAAAAATGCAAATTCCTTGCAAAGGACCAATAATTAGACTAAAAACAGACTTGTTTTGATTATACTTTAAGTTCTAGGGTACATGTGCACAACGTGCAGATTTGTTACATAGGTATACATGTGCCATGTTGGCTTGCTGCACCCATCAGCTCATCATTTACATTAGGTATTTCTCCTAATGCTATCACTTTCCCAGCCTCCCAGCCCCTGACAGACCCCAGTGTGTGACGTTGCGTGCCCTGTGTCCATGTATTCTCATTGTTTAACTCCCACCTATGAGTGGGAATATGCAGTGTTTGGTTTTCTGTCCTTGTGACAGTTTGCTTAGAATGATCGTTTTCAGTTTCATCCATGTCCCTGCAAAGGACATGAACTCATTTTTTATGGCTGCATAGTATTCCATGGTGTATATGTGCCACATTTTCTTAATCCAGTCTATCATTGATGGACACTTCAGTTGGTTCCAAGTCTTTGCTATTGTGATTAGTGCCGCAATAAACACAGGTGTGGATGTGTCTTTATAGTAACATGATTTATAATCCTTTGGGTATATACCCAGTAATGGGATGGCTGGGTCAAATGGTATTTCTAGTTCTAGATCCTTGAGGAATTGCCACACTGTCTTCCACAATGGTTGAACTAATTTACACTCCCAACGACAGTGTAAAAGCATTCCTATTTCTCCACATCCTATACAGCATCTGTTGTTTCCTGACTTTTTAATGATTGACATTCTAGCTGGCAGGAGATGGTATCTCACTGTGGTTTTTGGCTAGGGCAATCAGGCAAGAGAAAGAAATAAAGGGTATTCAATTATGAAAAGAGGAAGTCAAATTGTCTCTGTTTGCAGATGACATGATTGTATATTTAGAAAACCCCATAATCTCACTCAAAAATCTCCTTAAGCTGATAAGCAAATTCAGTAACGTCTCAGGATACAAAATCAATGTGCAAAAATCACACGCATTCTTATACAACAATAATAGAGAGCCAAATCATGAGTGAACTCCCACTCATAATTACTACAAAGAGAATAAAATACTCAGGAATCCAACAAGGGATGTGAAGGACCTCTTCAAGGAGAACTACAAATCACTACTCAACAAGATAAAAGAGGACACAAACAAATGGAAGAACATTCCATGCTCATGGATAGTAAGAATCAATATTGTGAAAATGGCCATACAGTCCAAGGTAATTTATAAATTCAGTGCTATCCCCATCAAGCTACCACTGACTTTCTTCACAGAATTGGAAAAAACTGCTTTAAAGTTCATGTGGAACCAAAAAAGAGCCCACATAGCCAAGACAATCCTAACCAAAAAGAACAAAGCTGGAGGCATCATACTACCTGACTTCAAACTATACTACAAGGCTACAGTAAGCAAAACAGCATGGTACTGGTACCAAAACTGAGATACAGACCAATGGAACAGAATGGAGGCCTCAGAAATAACACCACACATCTACAACCATCTGATCTTTGATAAACCCAACAAAAACAAGCAAGGAGGAAAGGATTCCTTATTTAATAAATGATGCTGGGAAAACTGGCTAGCCATATGTAGAAAGCTGAAACTGGATCGCTTCCTTATCCCATATACAAAAATTAACTCAAGATGGATTAAAGACTTACATATAAGATCTAATAGCATAAAAACTCTAGAAGAAAACCTAGGCAATACCACTCAGGACATAGGCATGGGCAAAGACTTCATGACTCAAACACCAAAAGCAGTGACAACAAAAGCTGAAATAGACAAATAAGATCTAAGTAAACTAAAGAGCTTCTGCACCACAAAATAAACTATCATCAGAGTGAAGAGGCAACCTACAGAATGGGAGAAAATCTTTGCAATCTACCCATCTGACAAAGGACTAATGTATAAAATCTACAAAGAACTTAAACAAATTTACAAGAATCAAACAAACAAACCCATCAAAAAGTAGGCAAAGGATATGAACAGACAATTCTGAAAAGAAGACATTTACATGCCCAACAGACATATGAAAAAATGCTCATCATCACTGGTTATCAGAGAAATGCAAATAAAAACAGATTTTCAACCTCAGAAGCTGAAAGATAGTACAGTTAGAGGTTGGTGCAAAAGTGATTGCAGTTTTTGCCATTGAAAGTGATAGAAAACTGAAATTACTTTTGCACCAACCTAATACTTCAAAGCACTAGAGTAGAACAAAGCCATCAGCATAGAAGCCTAAGCTATATAAACTATCCTTCAAGAATGAGTTCCAAATGACGTTTTTGGGAAACAGAAACAAAGTGCCACTTGCAGGACCTCCTAGAATTATACAGTATGTTCTTCATTAAGAAAGAAGTTGAACCAGAAGGAAGAAATAATAGTGAAGAGGCAACGTTGAGTGAAGAACTGACAGGTATATAGATAAATCTAAATTTGTATTGACTATAAAATTAATAATTTTAATAATAATAACCAATTTGAGTGGTTAAAACCAAAGTACATCTAATTTATTGAAAATAATGACAAAAAATGGGAATGAAGAAGCCTTGGATTTTAAGAAGGTGCAAAAAGGATTAACTTTATCTTTAGCTATTTCAAATATATATGTTAAACATTTAAGAGTAATAACTGAAAAAAATAGAAGTTATATTCAGAACTTTCATACCAGTAAAACTTGGAAAAGGGATTAGAAAAATGTCATAGATCCAAGAAATTAAAGGAAAAGAAACGAAAAAGAAGTACACAAAGGGTATTGTGATTAATCACCACATATTATGATAGGCATATATCCAAATACCAGCAATCACATTATTATAAACTAAAAATAAATCTTGCTAGCTAAAACTAGACACTGTCAGACTACATACTTACATGTGTATAGCCAGGTCTGTGTGATTAACAGATGATGCAATTTAAAAAATAATGACTGGAAAGACTGAAATGAAAGTAAAAGGATCAGAAAAAATGTACAAGGCAAGTATTGACTAAAATAAAGCAGGTGTGGTTACATAAACAAAGCAAAACATAAGGCAGAATTATTTAATAGGAATAAAGAAGTAGGTCATTGAGAAATAGATCAATTCATCAGAAAGATGCAATAGTACTGAGCTTATAGACAGCTCACAATACAGCCTTAAATATAGAAAATCAAAATTGACATAATCACAAGGAGGAATTGAAAATACCCAGTCATATATTTTAACCCACCTCTCTCAAATATTGATAAATGAAGTGCACACAAAGTAATGTCTGAACAAAACTTGCATAACAAACCGAATCTAAATGGACATACATGAACATCCTTGGAACAATTAGAGAATGTTTAGTCTATTTAAGCTTGCAGGAAATGAGGACAGAAAAATTGACCACCTTATAGACCCAAAGCAAGTGTTTGTAAATGAAAAGGAGAAAAGGATATCATATAGCTCGTGTTCTAAGACACTAATGCAATAAAGTTGAAATTAATTGTAAGAATTGACATAAATGCACAGAAGTAGGAACTTGTGCATTGCTGGTGAGGGTAAAAGTTTTTATAACTATTTTAGAAGACTGATTTTAGGTGTAGTACCTAGTAAATCTAACATTATATACCACCTGTGCCACTAATTTCAGTTCTGCACAGAGGGAGAATTGACCAGTATTATTCATGGCAGCTCTGTAAGTAATGGCAAAAAAAAGTGAACATAACTTAACCGTTCCTTGGTAGGGAAATGGGCTAACCTGTTTTGCTAGTACAATAGATTATGGGCAAAAATTCTTAACCTTAAATATAAATGGACTAAATGGTCCAATTAAAAGACAGAGACTGGCTAATTGGATAAAGAGTCAAGTCAAGACCCATTGGTATGCTGTATTCAGGAGACCCAT
>NW_012118388.1:1613005-1627319 GCF_000951035.1 Colobus angolensis palliatus
CAACAAGGCACAAGTATACATATGTAACAAACCTGCACGTTGTGCACATGTACCCTAGAACTTAAAGTATAATAATAAAAAAATAAAAAATAAAATATTTCTAGCAAAAATAAGTTTTAAATTCTTTCTCACTGGAATTTTCCCTGGTCAGAGTTTTAGAGGGGCCAGTTGGTTGCCTGATAACTGTTTCTAAAGTAGATCCCACAATTAAGCTCTATCTTCTTGATCATTTGGGAGAATAGTTTTACAAAGAGGTTGATGCCAATATTTATGTCAGCGGTAGAGAATGGTTCAGATATTTGAAATAATTCTAAAGGGATTTACTTGGCATTGACTTCAGAGCACAGCCTGAGAGACCTAATCCTTTGAACATCAGAGACTTACTAAATTGGAAGAGCACATTCTGAGAGATATAATCCTCTGAACATCACAGACCTTACTCCTTTGAGACCTAAAGAGTAAGGCAAATTCCAATTTCTAAACAAATTTTAAGAGCCATGTTTTGGGCACACATTTACCTATGTAGCAAACCTGCATGTCCTACACATGTTTCTGGAACTTAAAATAAAATAAAATTTAAAGAAAAAAATTCAAATGAATAAATTATATCTGCATGTGTCATTATGAATAATTAAAAAACATAAGCATTATTGCAAGAAGAAAGTTACAATTATTGTATACATTGTCTTAACATTTACATTATTGAAACACTTTTGGACACGTATACAAACAGAGACAAGCATAAAAACATTTAGTGGAATGATGGCATGTATACTAGCCAGCGTAATGACTGCCTCTGTAGAAGAGGAAGTGGTAAGTGTTGTGTGAACTGGAGTTTTACTTGAAGCTCTAATTCTTCCCCCAGCCCCCTATACTGTTAACAATAAAGAAATCTAAAACAAATATGAGAAAAATGGTAATATTTTAAAAAATGAGTGATAAGTACATGGGTCTGTATTTCCTGTAAACACAGGAAATGCATTATCTGTATTTTCCTGTAAATTGAAAAAATATGAAATACATAAAAATTTATAGCAATGAACTTAAAATATTTATTTGTAAGCACTCTACATTAAATTATTATGTGTCAAACATGTTATAAATACTTTTCTCAACTTGCCTAATTTTGTTTTTGGTACTTTTAAACATTGAGAAGTTTTAATTTTTTCATTAAGTTAAATCTGTCATTTACATTTTTATTAGTTCTACCCTTACTTTTATATTTATGAAATTCTTTTCGTTTCCAGGAATCAATAAGCATTGCAGTTTATTTTATTCTAGTTCTTTTTTTTAACCTTCAATTTAGTACATTATCTAGAATTAACTTTACTCTAACTTATGTGCTAAGTATCTCTAAATTTCTGTTTTATATTACATTTCAATAATTATTCAATATCTCTGAATCATATTATAAATGATCCTTTCATTCTCACTGACTAGAAATGAACTTTTCTCATACACTAATTTTATATTATTTCATATGCTAGGCTTTATTTTTAAGATTTCATATTCTATGTCTCAGTATCTGGTAATAGCTTTCTTCCTGTCCTCTCCTTCAGCTCCCAACTATGTATATGTTTAATATTTTTTGTCTTGGCTAGTCTCAAACATTTTTCTTACTGATGAACTCTAAAATCATTTTTGTTAGGTTCCAAATAAAACATTAAAATTGTGACTGGAATTGCACTGACTCTGTAAGTTAATTTGAGAAAGAACTGGCATTTTTCCACAGTAACTAGATTTTCCATTTAGTAACATATTACATTTCAGCATTTATTTAAGTTTTACTTTTGAGACTCATAATATTTTTCTCATTAGCTGTAAAAAATTTCTAAATTTCCTATATCTTAACATTTTTGTTAACTTTTTTTGTTTTTCTGTTACTATTTAGTTATATTTTTATGATTATTTGTAGCATAAAAGAAAGCTATTGTTTTGCATATTTACTCTGTATCTGGACATTGCATAACATCCTCAGATGCTTGGGTATTCTAGCTTGGCTTTAATATCTTTTGAAAACATGTATAGAGTGGTTTCATTATATTATTTTGTATTATTGTTTTTTCTTTTTAGCTTGTATTTTAGATTCAAGGGATATGTGTGCAGGTTTGTTATAAAAGTGTATTGCATGATGCTAAAGTTTGGGGTATGATTGGACCTGTCACCCAAGTAGTGAGTATGGTACGAAATAGATAGGTTTTCAGCCCTACCTCCTTCTCATCCTCCCCTGTCTTACAGACCCCAGGGTCCATTGTTCTCATCTTTATGTCAATGTGTACCCAAAGTTTAGCTCTCACTTACAAGTGAGAACTTGTGACATTTGGTTTTCTGTTCCTGTTTTAGTTTGCTTAGGATAATGGCCCCCAGCTGCATCCATATTGCTACAAAGGACATGATTTCATAGTCATGGCTGGGTATTATTCCAATGTATATATGTTTATTTTCTTTATCTAGTCCACCATTGATGGGCTCCTGAGTTGATTTCCTCCCTGTTTTTGTTATTTTGAATAGTGCACTAATGAATGTATAGGTGCATGGGTCTTTTTGGTAGAACAATTTATTTTCCTTGGGGACTATACCCAGTAATGGGATTGCTGAGTTGAATGATAGTTCTATTTTTAGTTCTTTGAGACATCTCCAAACTGCTTTCTAGAGTGGCTGAACTTATTTACCTCTCCCCAACAGTGTATAAGCATTCTCTTTTTGCCATAACCTTGCTAACATTTACTGTTGTTGGTTTTTTTGACTTTTTAATAATAACTATCCTAACTGGTGTGAGATGGCACTAAAGAGCTTCTGCATAGCAAAAGAAATTATCAACAGAGTAAACAGACAACCTCCAGAGTGAGAGAAAATATTCACAAACTATGCATATGACAAAGGTCTAAGTCCAGAATCTCCAAGGTACTTAAACAAATCAACAAGCAGTAAACAATCTCATTTAAAAGCAAGCAAAGTACATGAACAGACACTTCTCAAAAGAAGACATACAAGCAGCCAACACATGAAAACATGCTCATCATCACTAATCATCACAGAAAAGCAAATTATTTTCTATTGTTTCACTTCAGCTATACCAGGGGTCTTCAAAAAGTTCATGGAAAATGCATATTATGAAAAACTATGCATAGATTTCAAACTAGTTTGAGGCCCTAAGTAGGACAAGATATCAGTTTGAAAAGAACCCCTATCAGAGCAACATGAATTCTGCTAAAATTGAAGAAAGAAAAAACATCAAATTTACGGTGAAGTTTTGGTAAAAGAATGGTGAAATATTGATGCTTTACAGAAAGATTATGAGGAAAATGCCCCAAAGAAATCAGTAGTTTATAAATGGATAATTTGTTTTAAGAAAGGACAAATGACACTGAAGATGAAACCCACAACAATAGACCATCCACATTAATTTGCAAGAAAAAATTCATCTTTTTCATGCCCTAATTGAAGAGAACTGACGATTAACAGCAAGAACAATAGCCAACACCATAGACATCTTAACTGGTTCAATTTACACTATTCTGACTTAAAAATTAAAGTTGAGCAAACTTTCCAGTCAGTAAATATCAAAATGGTTGTGCTCAGATCAGCTGCAGGCAAGAGCAGAGCTTTCCATGGAAATTTTGAACAAGTGGGGTCAAGATCCTGAAGCATTTCTTTGAAGAATTATAAAAGGAGGTGAAACATGGTTTTACCACTATGATCCTGAAGACAAGGCACAATCAAAGCAATAGCTACTAAGAGGTGCAGGTGATCCAGTCAAAGCAAAAGGAGACCATTCAGAGCAAGAGTCATGGCAACAGGTTTTTGGGGTGCTAAAAGCATTTTGCATGTTGACTTTCTGGAGAGCCAAAGAACAATAGCGTCTGTGTAGTATGAGACTGTTTTGAGAAAGTTAGCCAAAGTTTTAACAGAAAACACCCAGGAAAGCTTCACCAGAGAGTTCTTCACCATGACAGTGCTCCTGCTTATTCAAAAGGAAAATTTTGTGAGAATTTTGATGGAAAATCATTAGATATCTACCTTACAGTCCTGATTTGACTCCTTCTGACTTTTCTTTTTTTTTTTTTGCCAATCTTAAAAAATCTGTAAAGGACACCAGACACCCATTTTTCTTCAGTTAATAATGTAAAAATAACCCCCCCACAAAAAAACTCTGCCTTAACATGGTTGAATCCCCAGGACCCTCAGTTCTTTATGGATGGATTAAATGGCTGGCTGGTATCATCACTAACAAAAGTATCTTGAACTTGGAACTTATGTTGAGAAATAAAATTTATGTTTTTATTTCTATCTTTTATTTTAGTTTTTCCATGAACTTTTTGAAGTCTCTTCATATTTTTATTTATCGCTTGTTGGGAAATTTTAGAATAATAGTATGTATTAGTAGTAATAGTGGGCATCCTTCTTATATTACTAACTTAAACATGTGATGTCAGCTATTGGCCAGAAATATATATTATTACTTTTCTGAGAAATTAATGGTAAATTCATAGTTTATTGAAAAATTTTGATCCAGCATGAATAAGTTAGATTTTCTGATATTAATTCAGATTTTCTGATTTTGATTTTTAAGATATGGCAATCAACGTACTTTGCTCACCTCCCACACTTCAACCTAAAATATTACTGTTTTCTTTTCTCTTTTCTTGAAGAAACCAAATATTATTACAGGTGAGTTTTCTCAATGTTAAAACAGTGTAAGTGCATCAGTTTAAGGAAAAATACTTGACTTGTTGATGACCATGCTCACTAACTTCTTTGATTGTCAGGGACAAAAAATTCTATCAGATATTTAAGGAAAATATTAATGGTTTGGGAAAAATCATTATTTTAGAAACTTTTTATTAATATTAATAATATATTATATGCTATACTATGCACTATGAGGAACACAGACATAAACATTAAATTGTGAAACAATAATGAATTTTCTTAGGTTTACTTTGTTTAAAAAAGAATAGAATAAAAAAAATTCCAACAGATCTATAAAATGGAATTTCCTGGACTGAAAAATCATTTGGCTTTTCTAAAAAAAGTATTTCATTTATAGACTACACTTTGATTATAAAGGTCTTATTCCTTATCCATAGAAAACCAGCAGAGATGATTTTCCAAAGATAGCATCAAATGTCTGATATTTTTAAAACAGAAAGAATACATGAAAATTTTATACAGAGAATTATCTACCTCCTGCTATTGGCAGTTTCTTAGTTTATTAATGTATCATTGCTGATTTTCTGTATAATAAGGCATACTTGACTTTGTTTGATTGGTTGATTCATTGCTAAAATAGTCCCACAGAGACTGAACTGTGATAGACAGTCTGGAGAGTCTGGTCACTCTCTATGTAACAGCATCCAGCACCGTGACTAGGATACCTTCTCTCTCACATACACACATATAAATTGTTTCTTATTAAAGAATATATTCCCAAGTAGGATATTGAATTATAATAACAGAATTGTAGAGTAAGTCAATTTCTTCATTTTGAAGATGCAGAAACTGAGGTTCAAGGAGGTTAAGCAATATCCCTAGGATAATGTAACTACATAGAAGGTTCTCTACAGTGGAAATAACCTTCTGACTGCTTGTCCAGTACTTTCTCAGCCGCACCATACCAGTGAATAGTAGAGGCAGGCTGTTAGTTTTTAAAATTTGAATTATGATTCAAAAAAGAATGAACAAAGTTTATTTACTGGTTTTTGGAGTCTCCTTACATAAATATTACATTCTGGTGAAAGTTATACCAAGAGTGGTTAGGTAAATTACCAAAGAATCTCTAGGCTAAACAGAATTTGTGAAGTGAGAATTTATCTCAGACTTGAATCTGCTGAAAGCTCTATATTTGATAGATGTTTTGAATTTATACTGAAAGTTTGGAGAGAGAGAAAGAATGAGAGAGAGGAGAGAGAAGAGAAAAAGGGGGAATGGAGGAAGAGAGGAAGAAAGGAAGGGATAAAAGAAGAATAAACAAATCTGGCATTGGAAGCATTTTTAAGAACTGGATATTAGATACAATACATCACTTCAGAAATAACTCTTAGAAAGTTATCTAATGCATGCAGAAGCTATATTTACTGCTGAACTCTATTTACTTTAAAACCTATATTTTAATATGTTTTGAATTATTTTATATGTTTATTTGTAATTTACTGTGGTCTCTTTTGTTAGCAGGCTACCACCTATCTTTATTCTCTTAATGTTCAACTAAACAGAGATACAGCTCAAAGGGTACAAATAGGATGTTAGTCAAAGGATACAAAATTTCAGTTAGACCAAAGGAATAAATTCAAGAGATCTATTGTACAGCATGGTGACTATGCTTCATATCAATGTATTGTGTACTTGAAAATTGCTGAGAATGGATTTTAAGTGTTTACACTACAAATAAATATGAGGTAATGCATAAGTTAATTAGATTGATTTAACTATTGCACAATGTATATACATTTCAAAACATCATATTGTACACAGAAATTCGTACAGTTTTTATTTGTCAACGAAAAAAAGAATGCTAAGAAAAAGTAATAACAAAGGAAGGCTTGAGGGCTTGTGATATCCATTCAGATTTTCCATCTGTGCAGGCCAGGCGTATTTGGTGTTTTGGTGGGAGTGGTTTTTATATGTATGACATTGCCTTGTGATTGCTGTGGCCATGTGCAAAAGACATAATTTTAGACTGAAAAAATTTATCATAAAAATCATTACATATTAAATAAATACTTTGCCACTTTAAATTTCCAGTTGAGTTGGAGTGATTTTTTTCTGTTCTGTTTTCTTTTTCTTTTTGATTGATTTTATTTGTTCTGAAAAGTATATATGCATTATTAAATACTCTGAATTTTAAAAGAAACCTACCAGGATTTATTTGTGTAAATTAATCTTGAGTATTAGTTTTGGGTAGATGGTTCCATTATGAATTCTAGCAATATTCACTTTTTAAGCACAATTTAAAAAAATACTTTCACAGGTGAAAATATTCATTTCTGTATTTCATGAAGAGTTTTGTAAGATTTTCCTCTACATTTTATCTCTCTTTATTTTCTATAGAATCTTAGCTGGAGAACTATCAGGTGGAAACTTCCGGAAAATTTCCTTGTAGGGTAAATCTATAACAGAAGCTTCAGGAGGGCAGATATTTTTATCTGCTTCTTTACTGTTGTATCATCAGAGGTTAAAATAAGGTTTGACACATAGTAGGTACACAATAAGTATCTGATGAAATGAAAGCAAACACTTGCATACACACTTGCCTCTTCTTGGCCCTCCAGCTAGTGAACATGGAGGTGACATGGGAGTCCATTCTGAGCCATGAATCCTTGGGCCACAAAATAGGAAGTTGAAAGAGGTATGAATCTCAGAGCCATAGAATAGCTTGACATAAACTCTAACTTTTGATCAAAAAGAAATACAATAATCTCTTCTTAAGGTCATTGTTATCTGGAGATTTATGTTACTCATGAGTGAAACTCATCCAAACCCTGAAACTTTGCTTTCTAGAAAACAATAGAAAAGTAATGAGTCAAGTTTGATAGAAGTCTGTTGATTCTGAGATAATTTTTTTAATCAAAACAATTTAATAAACACTTGAACCTTGTCAATTTTATGCATATCTTTAATTTTTTTTTATTTTCAGTAGCTTTAGGGGTACAAGTGGTTTTTGGTTACATGGATGAATTGTAGAGTGGAGAAGTCTGGCATTTTAGTGCACCCATCGCTGGAGTACTGCACACTGTACCCAACAGGTAGTTTTGCATCCCTTACTCCCCACCATTCTACTCACTTCTGAGTCTTCAGTGTCCATTACACCACTCTGTATGCTTTTGTGTACCCAGAACTTAACTCCCATTTATAAGTGAGAATATGTGAATGATAGATGGAAATCCAAGTCAAAACCGAATCCTAGGTCAGGTGCGGTGGCTCATGCCTGTAATCCCAGCATGTTGGCAGGCCAAGGCAGGAGGATTGCTTGAGTCCAGGAGTTCAAGACCACACTAGGCAACGTAGTGAGACCCTATTTCCACAAAAAAAATTATCAGGGAGTGGTGGTGCACACCTATAGTTCCGGCTACTTGGGAGCTGAGGTGGAAGAATTGTTTGAGCCTGGAGGTCAAAGATGCAGTGAGGTGTGAGGGTGCCACTGTGATCCAGCCGGGGTGACAGAGTGAGACCCTGTCTCAGAACAACCAACCAACCAAAAGCTTAATCCTTCTAAACAATGAGGAACTATTTATTGAAACTGGACTGAAAGAAACTTTGGAAAGAATGAAGTAGAAGTAAACTGCCGTTTGTTATATTTTTGATATATAGGAGGTATGTGTTTGTATGTGTGTGTGTGTATTTTGTTCAAATAGAGATGTAGTGTGTATCTCGAAAGACTTCATAAGATATATATCTATATATAAAACATTGATATATATAGATATTGAAATCTCAAGTCCTTCAAGATACACACTATATTTGTATTTGAACAAAAGTAAGAAAGGAATGCTCATAATATTTAAGTAGCAGCTTAAAGTCATTCAGGTAGTAAGAGGCAAGTTCAACTGACTTGTGGCTTTGAAGCTATTCTCTTCCCACTCATTCATGGTAAGAGTGTGTGGTAATCATTAAAACGTAGACACAGAAGCCATCTAAACCCTGTTTCCACCTTAGAAACATAACATACTCAGATTACATCACAATTAATAATCTCCTGTGTGTACAAATTATATGACTCAAATTCAATGAATTTCATTTACAACATATGGGAATGTATTATGTTAATGGTGAAATATTGCATAAAAAAGATGAAGCCTATTCCCACTGTCAGACCTAAGCCCATTTTATCAATAGTTAGCAGATTCCAGAATAAACAAACAAACAAACAAACAAATTTTCAGCCAGCCGTTAACTGAGAAACAGCATGGTTTAACTAAAGCGCTGAAAACAACACATATGAGACTCAACAAACTGCTGTTGGTTAGGGTGACTAAATTTGTAGATAGAAAAATTCTATAGACATAGTGTGTTTGGATTTTAGCAAGTCACTGGTCAAAGCATGTGAGAAAGAAGGAAGGATAACAATGAAATAGTAGTAGAGAATTGATGGGTTCAAAAGTGGTAGGTGGACTATATCCATACTGTTGACTAGTGGATTGATACAAATCTGAACCACTAACATTGCTTTGTGGTCACTTCCCATATATACTTCCACATTATTCCAATTAGTAGAGTACTAATCTTAGACCTCTAAGTTGGATTTGCATTATGAATCTTATAAGATTACAAGATTCATAATGCAAAGTTCATAATGCATTCATAAGATTACAAGATTGATAATACAAATCCAACTTATAGGTAGAGATTATTCTGTTCTTTAAAATATTTTATAATTTCAACCTTAGTATGTTGAATAAATAATCTTTTACAGCAAGTGTCTTTTGAAACAGAAACTGATATTAGGAGAAAATAACATTTTGCTAAAAAATATTACATGGCAAAATTGTGAAAAAGTAGATTAGAATTCTTCCTTCATTGCAGATTTCATTATTCTCAAAGGTGCAGATAGTGTGATCTCTGATATTAAACTCCGGTGACCTGATCTTGTGTACACAATTTGCCTTTTGAATATATAGCTAAGGAAATATATGTGGAACAAGTACACAGGTTGGAAATCACAGGATCTTTTCCTAATTGCTAAGGCTGTGAATGGCATGTTTCTGTAGGTGCTGAAAGAAGGTTGGGCCATTGGAGACTGATCAATCTTGCTTAGTCTGCTATTGTTTTAGGAGCAGTGAGAGCAACAGCAGAAACCTCGAACATTGCCAGCATTGTATATAATGCAGGGCAGACAACGATTGTCTTAATATTTACAGCTGTCACTGAGAGACTACACGAGATTTAGGGATAAACGATCATAATCATTATAGTCTTGTATTTATTCCTGCCCCTTCATTATTAGTTCTGGATATGGCATATTTATCTCTTAAATTAAGAATGATTTGTTCCCATGTAGTGCCTATCACTTGAGAATTTCAACGTGCTTTATGAGCACTGGGCTGAGTTTACATTTAGCCCGGAACTTCTGCCAGAGCTCTTCTGAATCCCCCTGGAGCTCTTCTGAGTGTACTACTATTTCCTTAATGGCACTTCTCACTCAGATCATCTCTGTTGGGATGACAAAGAATTCTGCTGAGGTTTAGAGGAAAATGTGAATTTGAATTTGGAGCGCTAGCTCTTTAATCCTTCCAGCCCTCTTTGAAGTAGAGAAGTGATGAGTATTATTGCATCCATTTTCTAGACTGAGTTTCAATGGGTTGCCATTGAAACCACCTCTGCAGAGGTGATTTGCAGGCCTTCGACTGTCCTCCACCATATGCTGCCTCCCTGTTATAAATTGAAGTGGGAAGAGAACAGAGAGATTTGGATCCCAGAGCTTGTTTCCATGAAATTAAGTAATGTTTGATTTTTAGGCACTTAAAATGGATGACTTAGTTTCCTGTTTGTGAGGTGCAGGTACACACACAAGATAGAAAATAGTTTGAGCTCTATGCATCTAATCTATTATTGTAAGATTTGCTTTTTAAAAACACCTTTCAATTTGACTCACTTTTTTATATTTTTGAGTGAATTTCTGTTACCTCTATTTCATACTCATGCATAAATTATTATTGCATAACCTTCTATTCTTAAACAAACATTATTGGAGCAATTCCTTGAAAAATACTGCATTGGAAGCTGTACTAAGTAGGTAGGGGGAGGTAAAAGTGTTTAGTTTATTTGTTTCAGAAGCCAGAGTATACATTAAATAATGCTTCATATGCCATCTCAAAGATGAATAATAAATAAGTTGTTTTTTATATTTCACACACTTTTTCATCTTTGAAAAGTTTTCAGATATATCCTCCCAACATAAATACACACACACACACTCACACACACACAAAGTTTAAAAAAAAAAAAAAAAAAGAAATATTCTTGGAACTCTAGAGATAATCAGCACCAAAATCCTGACACTTTTTCCCACTGTTTTCTTGTGTTAAAAACACACCACTTCTGTCAGTTATTGCTAGATTTTTTTTTTCAAATGCAGACATATCCTGCTACCAAGATGGAAATGTCATTACAAAAACTTTAAAGTAGTTTTTCAAAAATCAACAGGATGGATTTTTAAATGCTTATTCATCAATAATGCCCTATCACTGGAACAGCACTGAAAAAGCATAAAATTCTCTGTGTTTGGGACTGCTGTATCCCATTATGGCTCAATGGCTAATTGCTTTATAAAAACCAGAGGCAGCATTCTTTCCACACCTCATTCTCAGGATGCAGAACTTGATTAATTGATGTTGGATGATTGGCCATCATAAGGTATGACATTTAGCCCAGACAAATGAAAGCTGGTTGAAAAAAATTGTGTGCGAAAGCACTGAAAAATAAGATCTGGAAGGGTCAAAGGGCAACAGGAAAAAGCTATTTGACAGTTAGCTCATATTTACCTTATAAATTTTTTAATAATGGTCGATGCATTTTAATCTGACTGTCTTACAGTCCGAAGTGTAAGTCAATGTAAAAGCTAATTGCAGTAAGCAAAAGTGGTATTTAATGCACTGGACACTTTAACTATCAAAGTATTGTATCTCTAATTAGTGTTTGTAACTGATGTGACAGCAGTTTATAGAGCACCAAAATAGTTCCTAATTTGTCAAGTGGGTCTGAAGCTTATGGCAGCTTTCTGATCATCTCCCTTGCCGCAGGACCTGAAAGCACCTTCAAAAAGCTTTCTCTCATTGATCTTTAGTCAGATGCTGACTGAAAAGCAGACAGCCCTGCCAGAAAGAAGATAGATAGGTGCTGCACTAGCATGAAAAACACCGCACCCTTAATGAAAAAGGTTCCTGCATATAACTCATGTGTGTGTACAAACACATTCACACAGGGGATTTCGACAGGGATAGCAGTCCCTGGAAATTAAGGGGGAATGCATTTGCCATTTATTTTTTCATTCTTCTCACATATAAATGCCCACCATGAATGTCTGGAATGCACTAAGCAGGTTATTTGTTAGTTCCTGCATAGTTTCCCTTTTTGTCTCTCACTAAGGTTGGATGCTTCAATGTTTAGCTTACAGTTTTCAGAGAGTCAGTAAGCTAATGCAGCCACATAAGATAAATACGAAGCTGTGGGGTTGTCTTCAGGATAGACAAAGGATTATTTAATATTAATTTTGAACTTGTTTAAGAAAAACTACTATTTCAAATCTCATCAATGTTTTGTGACAATCCTTTGCTATTTGTCTGGTGCTAAGTGATGCTGCTGACCGTAATAATCTATCAATATTGTATCAAAATTGTATTTTGAAATATTTTATATAATTTTCAAAACATCTAAGTAAAGTTACCAGCAGTGTGAATTTGTCAGCCATTCATTTAATTTGTCAGGATAACAGAATGCATTACTAAAGATAACACGATGATTATCCCACCCACATTGTATCTCATGGTCAGAATGTGAAAAGAACACACTCTTAGCAGTTGTGGGGAAAAGTTCATTGAAAAAAATTCAAGCACCACATAATTAATGAGAAAATATGTTATGGTTAACAAGTCCAAACAGCAATTTTTGCCACTTACTAGCCTCGGTGCTCAAAACTTTTTGTCTTTTATAAATGAATCTTCAGAATTGCAAGTTGCATTGCTGTATCTGTTAACTCAAGGCCATTTCCAAGTAAATTTTAGTTTGATATTGATTATGGGGGAAGTGTATACAATGTAGTTGGCTAAACAGGGGAAATTCAAATGAAATATACCACAAATTAAGATCTCTCTCCCATTTCTTATTCTTGTTCGCTTCCTATGTTTTATAGATTGAAAGATGGTCCAGTCTCTTATGAAAATCGCAAACCTGAGAGTATTTCCTCAACATGGTGCCTTCCTCAACCATGTTCCTGTATCAATCCATAGTCAGTCCTTCTCCAAGTGTTAGACTTATCACTTAATAGTTTTCAAATCTATCTACTACTCTCAGTCTCCACAAACAACAACCTAATTTACTTTCATCTCTTAATGGGATACTGCAAGGGCCTCTTAATGAGTATTCCTTAATCTCATTCTATCTCACAGAAACCTATTCTTACACGATATTCCCTTGTATAAAAAGCTTAATGCATTTGTTTCTAAATGATTTGGTCTCAAGAGTCCTTCATACTATTAAAATTATTGAGAGACTCCAAAACCTTTTCATTTTTGTGGATATATCTATTGATAGGTACCATATTAGAAATTGAAACTGGGAAATTTAAAAGGTTATTTATTAATTCATTTTAAAATAACCGTAAGCACATCACAAATTAGAAATACTTTTTAGATGAGAAACAATTGTATTTTCCCAAACTGGTAGTGACAAGTGCAGCATTGTTTTACATATTTTGCAAATATTATTAAGGTCTAGATTGACAAACGATAGACTGGATTCTCATATGAATACAGAATCTTTCTGATTCTGCATTCAATTTATTTCAATATATTGTTTTAGGTGAAGCATGTGAAGAAAATCCAGTTTCTGAAAGATATACAGTTTGAAAAGAGCAGAGTATTTTAATAGCCTTTTCAGGTATTCTTTCTTGGTATTACACCAAAACTTGACAAATGTTTCTTAAAAGGTAGTTGCAATGTGGAATCTGGAAACATATCAATGAACTTTTTGTCTTCTGTTATATTAAAATTCATTGGTCTGTCTAGCATTTCGAATGGATCCTTTACTTATGAGTGATTTTATATCATGCATTGATTTGGAAAAGACTAGCTTACTGAGTTACTTAGATCTCCCAAATGTTGACACATTTCATTATACAACATCAAAATATCATGTTTGTTAATATTACTACCACACATATGAAAAGTCTTTACAAATTAAGAAATTGTCAAGCTCATGGTAGTAGATATACATTTTCCAACATTCACTTGAAACTGCTAATTTTAGCATTTATAACAATTCGTATTTTTCTTGAAATGATGGGCTCAGTGTATTCTTGTAAAATATCTGTCATATACCAATTCTAAATAACCATAGTGTGACTATAAATCTTTCTTTCAAGTAAAAATTGAGTTTTGTGGAAAGGTCAGCTAGATCAGCTTGCAACTCAAATAATTGCACAAATGCTTGTCCACAAGGCAACAATCATACTTTCCTAAAAAAAAAAAAAAAAAATACACAGCTTAAAGGTTGATATTTAATGGGAGTGATGGTTTTTGCTTCTTCACGAGGGTATTCTTTTTTTTTTTTTTTTCATTTTTAAGACTGAGTCTGGCTCTGTTGCCCAGGCTGGATTGCA
>NW_012118388.1:1627369-1627906 GCF_000951035.1 Colobus angolensis palliatus
TTTTTAAGACTGAGTCTGGCTCTGTTGCCCAGGCTGGAGTGCACTGGCGAGATCTCAGCTCACTGCAAGCTCCGCCTCCCGGGTTCAGGCCATTCTCCTGCCTCAGCCTCCCATGTAGCTGGGACTACAGGCACCTGTCACCACGCACAAGGGAATTCTTAAGTGACTCTGGCTCCCCACTCTGCTTGGAAGTGCCTGGGAGAATGCAGTCACTACTAGTATAGTTCAGAGCAGCAGCCTCAATTTGTTCATGCTAATGTGCTTCCTTCTGTTGCTTCTGCACAACAGTGTAAGTAGTGATATGGCTTCTTCCAGAATAAACCATGAGGTTAGAAAAATGTATTCAACTCTGAATATTTCAGTACCACTTCACAAATGGTATAAATTAAAATGCAATACATTTTCTTCAATGATTAGTTGGTACTGATATTAGATGCATACAATCAAAACAATAACCTAAAAAATCTGAGAGTTGGTTCACTCATAAGGCAAAAGTACAATTCTCAGAGGAGAAATAAACTCAGTCCTCATCTTTGT
>NW_012118388.1:1628091-1682332 GCF_000951035.1 Colobus angolensis palliatus
TTCTCCTTCTTCTTCTTCTTCTCCTTCTTCTTCTTCTTCTTCCTCCTTTTGAGACAGATTCTCCCTCTGTCTCCCAGGCTGGAGTGCAGTAGCTCTCTCTTGGCTCATTGCAACCTCCACCTCCTGGGTTCAAGCAATTCTCCTGCCTCAGCCTCCCAAGTAGCAGGGATTATAGGCACCTTCCACCACGCTGGGCTAATTTTTGTATTTTTAGTAGAGGTGGGGTTTCACCATATTGGTCAGGCTGGTCTTGAACTCCTGACCTGAAGGATCCACCAGCCTCCCAAAGTGCTAGAATTACAGGCGTGAGCCACCACGCCCAGCCCTCTCTTACTGACTTTCTTCCAGAGATCTTCAGCAGTGTCAACTCTACAGGGCTTTGTTAGTCTCTCAATGATTGTGTCTCCATCCAAAACAAAATATAACTTAATCTGTAAGGTGTTTTAGTGGATTTTTCATTTCTGGTCTGAAAAGTAGTGAGCAATTTTTGGCTTTTAAAGAGCTTATCTTACCTACATATAAAAGATTCCATTCCTTTTCCTTTAAACTCTGATTGATTCTAATTAAAATGATGTCACAACTTTACTAGCACCAAATATTATTCCAAAAGTTCTGTTGCATAAAACACATCAGTAATGCTGAGGACAAGATAGCTTTTGTCTTAGTTTCATTTCTTATTTACAGTTTTGCTCCATTTCTTTGCAGTAGATTCCTCTCTTCTGTGAGTCAGAGAACTCTCTGATAGGTCAGTTTCATCTTCTTAGCATCTTTAGACCTCGCTAGTACAGCTATGGGTTAAGAAAGCAAGTCTTTAAATCTCTCTTTAAAAGTCAATGATCTATCCTAACATGTAACAAAAATTTATTATAAATAAATTTTTAAAATTTTAGAACAGAATATTATTTCAGTATAAGACAGCAACATTTTTGAAAAAAATAATTTTGAAAGTTTTCAAAACGAAAAAATATTAATGCAAAACCAGACATGAAAGTAATTTTAGCTCTTTGTGGGTTCCTGCATGGGTGCAAAGCAAACTTCAGGGTTTCAAAATAATAGTTTGTTGAAAGATAATGGGGTTACAAAAATTATAGCAGATATAACAAAAATAATTAGTAAGAATACAGTAAAAGTACTGATAAAAAAACTCAGTTAATCTTTGAAAATGCAAATATCTATACATTAAGATTACGACCTTAGTAAATACAGATATGCAGATAGTCATCTGAGAAATAACATCATAGGTTACATAGCTCTGGAATGCTCCACTGTGAACACACACTGTGAGAGAAAGTGTGTAAACGATAAAGAGCTTTTTAGTATTACTTAGGAAAATAGTTTTGACTTTTGGGATCCCCTGAAAGAGCTACGAGGACCTTCAGGGTCTTCAGATCACATTCTGTGTACTGCTGATTTGATGGATGTTCACTCAATTCTCTTAGGATTAAAATAAAATTCTTTAATATACTTGACACAACCCTCAAAGATTTCACCTCTCTGTACAGCTCTACCTTCACCTCAAACCTGCCCAGCTGCCTGGACTCCATATCAAATTCTCTTCTTCCAGGGCATGACTACCAGGCTCACTCTGCCTGAAATTGTGTACGGGCTCAGAAATTACCCAACACCGTAAAGCTGACTGCTTAGCTTCCTTCAGTTATTTGGGCTTTTTAAAATTCATATCTATAAAGTTCAAAAAGGGCTTTGTGCTCACCATAACTAAGTCATTATTTTCAGATGGGTCTAGGCTTTTCTTGATGTGATGAATGGTAATTTACCTCTCTTGCACATTCCCGCATCACCCACTCTCCTCTGGAGTTTTGTACTCTAATAATTTTTAGGTAAAACAATAGTTTACATTATTAATGTAAGAAAATATTACTGCAGAGAAAAGTAATGTATTAAGAATCTATTTCATTTCTTTTACATTTTTTCCTGCAATTATGAAATGTCTTATTTTTTCACATGTGCACTATACTATATATATTTGAACATTTAAAATTACTTTATATATGCTACCATACATTTATCACTATTTTTCCAAATGCTCAAAAATACCAAAATATGTTAATCCCACTTTTCCCTTTAAAAATCTTTCAGTTTACTCAGATCTGTATTAATTATAGATTTTAAAATTTTTCTAAAATTATTTTTATCTGTATCTGTGTTAATTACAGGTTAATTTTTAGGCATGCCACACGGTTGTCATCCTAGTTTCTTTTCACTTTTATCCAATAAAGTTGGATAAAATACACTACTCTAACAGCTTTCTAAGAAAGGGCACATGAGAGGTAGATACAGAGTCCTTGATGTCAGGAGATATCCTTGTCCAGTCTGATTCTTGATTGATAGACTGCTGTCTTTTTGGAAGTGGTGGAGGGAGTGATACTGTGGTGTTTCCTGTTGATATGCAGATTTTCATTTGACCCTTCTGTCATCTGAAATTTTGCCCTTACTGTTCACCACATCTAGTGTCCCTAAATTCTGAACATTTTGTTTCAATTTATGTGGAAAATTTGCCTCCTCCATTTTGTGCATGTGTTGGTGGGCGGGGAGGGATGCTTACATTCATCAGATAGCTATCTGGTGTGAAGAAGGAAGCTTGCTATCTGACTCTCCAGTATATAGGCTTTTTATGCCTTCCCTGTTCTAAACCCACACCTCAATCCCAGTTTGCTTTACCTGGTGCCTCAAAGTCCTGAAGCTTTCAGGGATTCAAAGGTCATGTCCCCTTAGCTCACGTTACCCCGTAGTCTGCTTTGCCCTGTTGAAGCAGTAGTTATTTCTCTACTTATTTTCTGTTTTCTAAAACTTTTTTTGAAATAGCTTGCCTGACTGCTGACTTTCTTTGTGATATAATGTATTAAAAAATATATATTCTTCTTTCATTTTGGGTCTTGGGAAAGAGAAAAGATAAATTCATCTGGTGAATCTGGCATCTTTCCTAAAAGAATACTGTCCCTGAAAAAACATTTCTGAGGTACACCTAATATGTAAGTCAAACACAGAATGACCAGTTGTCCTCATTTCCTTAGGGCTAAGGGGTTTCCTAGAATGTGGGACTTCCATTGTGATGACTGGTAAAGACCAAGGCAAACCAAAATTATTGGTCACTCTAGAATAGCTTCCTATTATGGTATACTTAGAAGTAGTGCATCCTTCTGAATGGGAAGCACTTCTGTTATTTCCAGTGGGTTCAAATATCATTCACAAATATTTGTTGGGTATCTATCTACTATTCATAATGCACTATGCTAGGCACTTCAGAAGGAACATAAGTCAGGTTATCAACCCCATAAACTGTTAGGGTCTTTTTTCTTTACTTGAATTTCTTCTTGATATCAGTAAAGGTACATCACTTAGGGTAAAGACACAAATCCTAGAAAATAATCCGCCATCTGTCTCACTATGACAGATTTTGTCCTTGAAAGTTCTGTTGTATGTGTATGCGTGTATTTCCTACTTTTTTTTCTTTTCAAAAATTAAATCCTACTAATTGTTATGTTTGATTGCCACAGATGCTGGATTTTATGATCACATCATGAGCATTAAAAATTCAACCAGCAGACATTGTCTAATTCAGAAGAGTGATATTGGTGTCATAGTTCTAGAGGTAGCTGTAATCTACAGAGAAACAAGCCCAGTGCCATAGGCATAAGAAAAAAAGATAAATAAATAAACAATGCAATTATCACACCAAGAAAATTCCTTAATGTTATCAAATATTAATTTCACTAATAATGAACACTTTTAAACTTGTCTTTTACTTGCCATTTCTGTTGCCTTTTAATAACTTGGGACCTTCTCTTTCCATGGCTTTGTAAAAAAATTTCTATATCCCACCCAATACTACCCTTAGGTCAGGCCATTTGGGGCACTTTTCCCTTGTCTTCATGCACTAGAGGCTCCTCTTTGGGTCCCCCTTTTGATGTGTCCTTCTCAACAGGTGAAAAGTCTCAGGACCAAAGAGACACACCTATCTGGAGCTTTCCCCTACCCTCAGAATGTGCTCCAACTACTTGTGTCACCAACTGGCTCTGAGCTTGCTTCTAGGACTAAACTGTCCTCTTCTTTAAATCTATTCTACTTGGGCAACTATGCTACCAAAATGCATATTCTCCTGGCCTAAACAGTGGCAAAGAGTGGCATTTGCAAAGGAAGGGACTGTAATGGAACTTGGATTTACAGACTGGGTTGTCTACTGTCCACATAACATGCACAAATAGCAGGATGGAGTCAGGGATGAGAAGAGAAAAGGCTCGAATCTTGTATAGATCCATTTTGTGCTTTTGTCCTGGGCCCTGCAAATGTTAGAGGTGGGTCTGTTCTTACAGTTACTTCTATTTCTCTCTTAACAGCTTCCTTTACTCAAAAAAAAAAAAAAAAAAAGTTACTATTCCTAGGATTATGTATTAGACCATTTTCTCACTAATAAATTCTTGCTTAATCCTTCTGTATTAGTCCATTTTCACACTGCTCTAAAGAAATATCTGAGACTGGGCAATTTATAAAGGAAAAAGGTTTAATTGACTCAGTTCTGCATGGCTGGGGAGGCCACAGGAAACTTACAATCATGGCAGAAGGTGAAGGGAAAGCAAAGATCTTTTTTCACATGGCAGCAGGAGAGAGAGAGAGCGCAAGAGCAGAGAAAACTGCCTTATAAAACCATCAGATCTTGTGAGAACTCGCTCACTAACACGAGAAGAGCATGGGGAAAACCGTCCTCATGATCCAATCACCTCGCATCTTGTCCCTCTCTCACACATGGGGATTACAATTCAAAATGAGATTTGGGTAGGGACATGGAGCCAAACCATTTCACCATCTACACCATGTATGGATGATTCTCAGAACTAAATTTGCACTAGACTGTCACATTCAAATACTTTAAATAAATTTGTTTCCTATGCCTATGCCTCTATTTAGGATCCCATGATTACCTCAAAATTAACTTGCTCGTAATAGAACATGCTACTCCCACCTCCAAATCTGATTTTCTACCTAGGTTCTCTACCTCGTCTAACTAGAAATATGAAAAAATCTTTCTTATCTCCCCTCTTCTTTCATTCATATTCACTCATTATCGAGATCCTATGCATTGTAATTTTTTCTTTTTTTAGACAGAATCTCGCTCTGCCACCAGGCTGCAGCGCAGTAGCGTAATCTCTGCTCACTGCAACCTCTGCCCCCTGGGTTCAAGCGATTCTCCTACCTCAGCCTCCCTAGTAGCTGGGACTACAGGCACAAGCCACCACACCCAGCTAATTTTTGTATTTTTAGTAGAAATGGGGTTTCGCCATGTTGGCCAGGATGGTCTTGATCTCCTGACCTCATGATCCGCCTGCCTCAGCCTCACAAAGTATTGGGATTACAGGCGTGAGCCACTGTACCCAGTGCATTGTAATATTTTAATCTCAATCAAATGTGTCCACTCTCCTAATCTTATGGCCTTATACTTTCATTGCCTCTTAGTGAATTCAGGATCTAATTATTTAACTGACTGACTTATAGGTGCTTGTAACAGACCTTATTTTAATTTTCTTTCCTGAAAACTACTCTCCATACTGTCATGACTAACAAAAATCCATTAGCATCTCATAATTGCTTTCAAAATAACATTGAAACTTATATATTGTATATGTACTCTAGACCCTATCCTAGTTCTCCAAGTCATTTTCTCAGTGTGTACTCTTTGCTCTTCTAATACAGAACTGGTTACAAGCACCACTGTCCATATGGCCTCCATGCTTCCATGCTCTTTTCTATTGCTACTTCTGGCTAATATTTTCTCAACCTTTGAAGACATAGCTAGGTGCATCCTTTATCCCTCCTCCCATGGTGCTTCCCTGGCTTGTTGTGCTGTTCTCTTTCATAGAACCTACCACACAGTGGTGAAAAGTGTTTTGCCAAATGTCTCCCCAGGTAGACTGTGTTCTTTCGAAGGGCAAGGATTCTGTACTGCTGATCTTCATTTTCTCATAATCTGGTAGAGTTCCATTTCTGTAATTAAAGAGTAATCTATAATTGAATAAGCAAAATGAAAAAAATCACAGGCGGGTTGTAAATTGAGATTTTGCATTTAGGTAGACTTCCATTAAAATAAAAACTCTGGCACTTATATTCAGAAAACAAACAATAACAAATGCTGATGAGGATGTGGAGAAAAGGGAACCCTCATACACTGTTAGTGGGAATGTAAATTAGTACAACCACTATGGAGAAGAGTTTGGAGGAGGTTCCTCAAAAAAACTAAAAGTAGAAATATCATATGATCCAGCAGTCCCACTGCTGGGTTTATGCCTAAAAGAAAGGAAATCAGTACATTGAAGAGATATCTACACTCCCATGTTTGTTGCAGCACTATTCACAATAGTTAAGATTTGGAAGCAGCCTAAGTGTCCATCAACAGATGAATGGGTAAAGAAAATGTGGTACATATACATAATGGAGTACTATCTAGCCATAAATAGAATGAGATCCTGTCATTTACAACATGGATGAAACTGGAAAGCATTATGCTAAATGAAATAAGCCAGGCACAGAAAGATAAACATCACATGTTCTCACTTATTTGGGGGATCTAAAAATCAAAACAATTGAGCTTATGGACATAGAGAGTAAAAGCATGGTTATCAGAGGCTGGGAAGGGAAGTGGAAGGGTGGGGTGGGGAAGGTGGAGGTGGTTAATTGATACGAAAATTAGATAGAAAGAATGAATAAGATCTAATATTTGAAGCACAACAGGGTGAGCATAGTCAATAATAACTTAGTTGTACATTTTAAATAACTAAGAGTGTAATTGGATTGTTTGCACAACAAAGGATAAATACTTGAGGAGATGGATACCCACTCTCCATGGTGTGATTATTACGCATTGCATGCCTATAACAAAACATCTCATGTACCCCATAAATATATATACCTACTCTGTACCCGCAGAAATTAAAAGTAAAAAATTTAAAAAGATTAACCATTTGTCTACAAATAATCCCCAGTTTGTCAAATAGCTAGAATTTTATTTCATGATAACTTATAAAAAACAGGTTTTAGATTTTTAAGAAATTAAATCTCCTTTTTTAAAAAATTCTGGTATTCTTAGCTGTGTGATTTGGAGCAAATGCCTTAACCTGTCTGAGACTCAGTTACCTCATCGCTAAACGACAGTTGATATGAAGACTAAATATGTTAGTGAGACTTAACTGATGCATGTATCTTCCTTTTTGAAATGAATGAAAGAAAAAGTTAAGGTGATTTCAGTGTTTTGGGGTCTATAAAAATGGAAGAATTGTTGTTAATTCTATGACAGCTGTGAACTAAGTACCTCAATTTTGATAACCTTCTAAATAACTCCCAAAACTTTACAGAGTGCTGGGTTCTGTGTTATCAGTGAAGCTGGCATATTTCATGCAATTGTCTTATTTACTTAGGCTTAAGCCTCTGGCTTAGTTAGACTTAAAATTATTGATGACTATAAGTGAGACCGTTGAATGCTAATAGTGATAATGCCACTAATAGTAAGATGAATGTAATGCTTCTATTAAAAATATTTTTAAAATTCCCTTTGAGGCACACTGAGAAAATATTTCCAATCATGTAGTGCTTCGGGCAGTTGCAAATATTAGCTTCAGACAGATTTACTTGATGGTCAGTAATAGAAGGGAAAGGTGGTTCATAATATAGCAAAAGTTACCTTCAGTGATAAGCTCTGCAAATAAGATTACCCTTTCAGTGTGTTTGAAAAGGGTTTTCTAGCACATTTAGCTGTTTCTAGTTTCCTATCCACAGACATAGCAATCACTATCAGTAGCACTCTCTTCAAATACAAAGGACAGTGATGCCTGTAATCATGTTTCTAAAAAAATTCAGGTCATGCTTAGATTTATTTGGCTGTATACATTCAAAGGAAACTTCCTTTGGTGTTTTTGTTCACCTCTCTAAGGAACATCTACCTAAACAAGCCTTTTACTAAGAGTTTAGTTCTTACAGCTATTCTTAACCTTTGATGTGTAGCCACAAAATCAAAGGACTTTGGAAATCAGGGGGAACCTTATTGCAAACTTAGTGCTTATGTGAATGAGGAAATTGAATTGAAGCTCCAGAATTTTATGAAACTTGCTATAGGTTGCACAGTTGGTAGCAAGTCAGCATTAACCTGGTTTTACTGACTTTCAGTTTGATATAGCTGGGCTGACTTTGACTCCAAAATGTTTTGGGAGTTCCAAGTGAATGAATAGAGAAAGGGGATACTAGTCTCAGTAGGAACTTAAAAAAGATTCCGAACAGATAAATATTTTCTAGAGCTCAACAGTCCAAGTCGTCAGGGCAAGGCCAATAGCAAATTTTTACAAATTCTGAGCTAGAGGTGTTCTCCAAAAGAGCCCAATCTGAGAAGGGAGGGTAGAACACAGTCGCTGGATTTCTGGTGAATGGCAGATTTCAGCATCACATTGAGGTTTGAATAGCCACAAGGACACCAGAAACAAATACCAAATTGAAGAAAATGACCTAAGACTAGGCTTCTCTTCTAGTATAGATTGGTTTGATTATCAGAGGATAGAGGTCTATAAGAAGATATTAGATAGACTATAGAAGTGTGAGGGATATTACTTTCATGACCACAGCCACATAATCCAGGGCCACCAGGGCTCTGTGCAACCCTGGGCACAAAAGGTACGGCGGCAAGTCAGGGAATTTCCCAATCATAATAACCTTTGTTACTGGAAGGTGGTCCCTACATACTATTGGGCAGAGTTTCCAGAGTACATGAACTGAGCAGAGCAGAGCAGAACTTTCAGGTGCTAGACTCCAGGCCAGACCCTTGACCAACCTGTGTAGGGAAAGAACAGGCGGCAGTTACAAGATCTTGAGCTCTTTCCTTCCCTCCAGACTGCCCATGAAAAATGTGCATACCACTAAAGGCCTTTGTCTCTTTCTGTGTATAAACATATGGCACTCTTCTAGAAACGCAGGTGGCTTTTCCAGGGAAACTGACAGAGTTGGGAGGTAGGAGCACATTATTTCCTCTGAATTTAGGTTGCTGCATACACAGTAGCTTGAACTATAAATTTCATATTAAATAAATCATTTTGTAATACGATTCACCACTATCATTTTCAGAAATAAATTTGCCATCTTTGTCTATGACTTAATTCCTCTAAAATGGCATCATATGAACCTTGAAGCCCATAAGGCATGCGCTTCACAAATTCATATGGACCCCAAGTTGATTCGAATTCTCTGGGGAATAAAGCCCACAGTGTGTTACTTGCTTATGAACTCTGGGCCAAAGTATAATGTAACTTTCAGAATGTAGTTACTTGGCCTAGTGGCTTTGAGTGTAAGTTTATTATGCCATCACCAACATGTTTATGATCAGTTTTAGCTAGTGCAGGCTATAAAGTACTTTTCCCTTGACCCAGTCAGTTAATTTTAAAATGCCTTGGGCCAAAACTCTCTGTGGGAAACAAGCTTCTGGCATCCCTAGGTAAATCTGTGGTTTTCATCTCTTTTGTTTTGTGCTGTTTCACTCCATAAACAATGAGAGTGAATTTTAAATATATGCAGCTTTTTCTATTTCCTAATTTTTAAAGAATTTGGCACCTTGGATAAAAAGAATTCAAAATATGCTGCTTAATCTTTTGTTCGAAATCAACATGAACTTATTCTTTATTTGAGGATCACTTAAAAAAAAAGTATCCTTCTCAGAGATCCTTTCACTATGACCATTTTTCTAAGTTACAGATACAAAGAACGAGAGCTTTATAATTACTTACCATCTGGTGACTAGTTCCTCCTGAAATGCCTTCCACCCATCCATATTTTAATGTCTTTTTCTTTCAATCATGTGTAATACCTCAGCCAAATATATTGGTTTATCAGTTATTTTCCCAGCTTCTTTGGGTGGCATTTGTTGTATGAATATTCATTCTTTTTCCTTCTAGGCCTTCCTCTCTTGCTGATGACAGCTCCACAGTTGCTGAAATACTAGGTCTATACTTTATAGGCAGCACAAAAGGTTTCTGGACTTAAGGTTCCTGATTTGTGTGACTCTCTCTATGTGAGAATCTGAAAGGTCATTCTATTGCTGTTTTTACAAATTGGAAAAACACCAAATGTGGACATTAACCTAGCTTTAGAAGCCAAATTGACTGGTATATCCTAAAGGGAAATAATGTGTAAGACCTTTTGCTAACTTTAAATATCTATCTATCTATCTATCTATCTATCTATCTATCTATCTATCTATCTACCTACCTATCTTCTATCTATCAATCTATAATCAGCTATCTGTCAAAACAAAGCTTACACATACTCATGATTATACATACATAAACCACAGCCACTGAAAATAAAAATTCAAGCCCCAGAGATACCTTTTTATAACTCATATACACAATTATTGCTTCTTATATTTGTAGGCACTGGGTCAAGGCACAATTGTAAAGATAATTTTAGCCGTTGGTTTCAGTTAACAGCCACCTGCTATCATCTCAGAGTGTGCAATGAGCCTGTGCCACGGCCAACTGTGGCTGTGTGGTTCCATGGCAGGTTGTGGTGCTTTGGATACATAATGAGACATGAGTGGAAGTCTCCGAATTCTAGTTTAATGCAGAGCTGCCAGTCACTCATCAATCCGCAGGATCTTATTTTAAGAATAAGTGGATGAATAAAAAGATATATTAAATAAGGTGTTTTTTCCCTTTAAAAAATACAGATGCTAACATAGATAAGTGAATTTGGCAGCACATTGGACTTGGCATCAAGCAAAAATTTTCATTGTAAGGTTTACACCTGACAAAGCTTTCATTTAAATTTTTTGAGTTTCATGTATTTAAAAGGAAAACTCAATCTGTGTATCTCTATTTTAAAAAATTTAAGAAATATTGATTCCCTTCTCCTTTTATTCTACAAATATTTATGGAACACCTATTATATAGTTACCATTCCATCAGAAATAAGTGGAAAGGCATTTAGAATATCCTTTAAGATCTAGAGCTTATCAAGTGTGAATGAGGCTTCTCTATGATCCAACTGTCATTTTGCTGACAAAGAGAAAAGTGAGGTGATTCCAGCTATTTCACCTGTGTCACTTTTACTTGTCATTATTTTTTTCTACTATTTTAAATCAGTGGTTTTTAAAAAATGTTAAAAGTATAATATTAAGATTGGCAATGTTTCTAGTAAAGTGTTTCTAAATTCAGCTATACAAATGTGACTCATCAGAGGGGGGAAAAGTGCCAAATAACAAACAGAAGTTGTTGCTCATGTACAAACTGCACTACTGAATGTTTGTATTTATTAAAAAAAAAAAATCCAAACATCTAATTTTAGTTTCCAGGGAAAAATAAAATGAGAACTTTATTTAAAAGTGGGTCAAATTTTCAGTTTTTAAAAAAATGCTCCATAAAAAATGCTTTTGAAATTCAAAAGAAATAAAATGAAAGCAGCAGAAGTAACACAAATTTGTTTTTACTTTATTTTATTATTTATTTATTTATTTTGAGAAAGGGTCTCACTCTTTCTCCCAGGCTGGAGTGCATTGGCTCACTACAACCTCCACCTCCCATATTCAAGTGATTCTCCCGTCTCAGCTCCTTTAGTAGCTGAGACTACAGGCAAGCACCACCATACCTGGCTAATTTTTGTATTTTTAGTAGAAACGGGGTTTTGCCATGTTGGCCAGGCTGGTCTTGAACTCCTGGCCTCAAGTGGTCTGCCCGCCTAGCCTCCCAAAGTGCTGGGATTACAGGCGTGAATCACCGTACCTGGCTGTAACAAAAATTTATAAATGACCAAAGTGAATCAAAAAGAAGTAAAGACCAGAAATATAGTGTTTCTCTTTTCTGTTTTCTCCTCATATATGTTGATCTACACTGCACTCGAATTTTAAGGTACATTCAATGACTTGGAATAGAAACCCTCAATTTAAGGAAAGAAACAGAAGGCCAGCTACACTATCACTCGGGAAAGTCAAGAGAGAGACTGGAAGTGTCTGCCAGGATCAAGGTCCCGCCTGCCCCGCACCAGTGTGCTGAGGTTGCAGCTTCCTCTATATCACAACCCTCTCCAAGAGAGGCAAATCTGTACATTAGTTTTTCCTCCTCAGTTCCAAAACTTTCACCCTAGAAACAGCCATGCCTGGTCTTCCCTGTGTACTGCTGCCAACTCCTTTCCCATTCATCCGAATGCAATAAAGGGTTTATGTCCTTAACATAAATATGACTCAGAAACTCCTTTATCTCCTTCAGATTGTGACTACTGATCTAGTGAACTTACAGTGAAGGAAAATTTTTTGAGCCGTGCAGAATACTATACAATTCTACATATGCTTCTATTGTGGTAGAAATTGCCATTTGCCCAAGTACTTTTTATAAAAATGCCCTCAAATTTCTAAGACAGTACAGTATGTTCCACCCACTTTAGTGACAGATGGAAGAGACATTTGGAATTGTAAAATGTCTTTATGAAGAGCAGATCCTTCTAGTGTTGTAGTTTTACCTCAAGATAATACAGTTTTCTCTATCCTAGTAACATGCTGAAAAATAAATCAATTTTTATTGAGCTCCCAAATGTTTATAGCACTTGTCCTTTTTTTACTTAGAAGTCCCCATGCTCTTTCAATGCACTTTTGTCCCAAGGCACTGTCTGTGGTTTACTACTATTGTTTTTCTAGGTTTTGGTTCAGAGCTCTCATTTCATTTCAAATCTATCTTCGTTTTTGTTATTCTTTTAACATAGCCAACACTTCTTACTGTCTGAGGATGTTTGCATTTGAGTGTCACAGATTTAACCCAAACAAAACATGTCAAAAACAAAATCATCATTTTCCTCTCTATTCGTACTCTAATAGTCCTTTCGCCCATTTGTCATAAGATTATACACACACACACACACACACACACACACACACACATGTATATATATACACATATATGTGTATATATATACACACACCTACATATATGTGTATGTATATACTGTAATTTGAATTCAAATTCTCCTTTCTTCAAACCAGTTACCAAGTCCTATAGATGTATTGCTTATATTCCACCCACTCTTCTTCACATGTTTAACAACTGCCACTTTAGTGAAGACCCTTACCGTTTCAGACCTGGACAACTGCAAAACCTCCAGTGCACTCTTCCTGATCCTTAACGCCTGGTACACTGCTTTCGGATTAATCTTTTTAACATACAATTTCTGTGATATCACTATAGTTCTCTAAAATATTTAGAGGTTCTCCATTACTTAAAGAACAAAAAGCAAATGCTTTATCTGCTTAAGAGATCTGACTCCTACTTTTGCTACCTCTTCTTCCACAATTCATGTCCAATGAATGTGAAAGTCATGCAGGAGAGTGGAAGAAGCATTATAGTGGGAATTAAGAGAAGTGGATTATATTATGTATTCAGTCTCTAACTGGTTATGTAATCATTGTCAAATAATGTAGCTTCTCTGATATTCAGACTTATTTATAATATGAAAGGCTGGACCAATAATAATGATGATAGTACATGTAATTCCTCCTCAGTCTTAAATTCTATGATAGAAAGAGTTACAATTCTACCCTTTATTCTAAGAATCCCTTCTTTATTCTACCTTTACAGTGTTTTGTCCACACTTTATACCATAGCACCTGCCAATTCCTTCACTTGAAATGTCTATTTCCTATCTGAATAATGCTTCTCTTTTAAGGTCTGTCTTAAGTTTTAATATATCCACATGAGTGCTCTCTAGATCATCACAATGAACCCTCCATTTCCCGAACTTTGCCATATTTTTAACACGTATTTTTCATAGCACTGGTTTTCAACCCCTAAGTCTCTTTTAATATACATGACAGATAATATTTAACATGTTTCCATATCTTTACCACTCTCTAGTATATCTTGACAATTATATTTTGGTATTTGGATGCTATTTGATTATTACACCCAGTATCTATGTAAAGCCCAAAGGATTATTTAATAAATCTCTCAGTCACCAGAGTTACTTCGTAGTAACTCGTAGACTGTCTACTTCGTAGACAATAAATGTGATCATAGTTGGCCTCAGTCGTAGCTCTCTACCCAGTTGCACTGCTTTTGTTCTTCTCTCTTTTAGGCGGGCTTGAATTTGTGATAGTCAACATGTATTGCATCAGTAGTGACTGCTGGAGTTTTGTGTTAGGGAGGATTCTGAAGTTACCTCTGGGCTCAGAAAAATTCCCATGATAGATTTAGCAGTTTCTCATCTGGCGTGGAGGTGGGAAGTGGCACCATAATTGCCATTCCCACACTAGGCTTTAGCCTTCAATGTTTTACTGTCCTAATATGTAGCATTGTCTAAAAGGCAATAGGATAATGTAGAAAGGGCTTTGGAACTAAAATTGTAAAGTCTGGCCTGGCTCATATACTAACCAGCCCTACCACCACCATTGCAAGGCTTTGGGTAACTAAAAATTTCATTTTTTTTTGGTAATTTTCAGTTTCTTGATTGTTAAATGGAGATTTTGTGTACAGCACAGGGCACCATGGAGAACTGCCGACTATCACTTAAAATAATATTTGTGAAACTACTCTGCAAATCAAGGACATAAAATGTCAGGCATTACATCAACAGGCTAAAAATGAAAAAGCACACAATCATATCAGTAGATGTAGGAAAAGCATTTGACAAAATGAAACACCCATTCATGATAAATACTCTCAGTAAACTAGGGTTAGAGGGTGTGATGTTTGATACTGAGTGTCAACTTGATTGGACTGAAGCATACAAGGTATTGATCCTGGGTGTGTCTGTGAGGGTGTTGCCAAAGGAGATTAACATTTGAGTCAGAGGACTGGGAAAGGCTGACCCACCCTTAATCAGTGGGCACAATCTAATCAGCTGCCAGTGTGGCTAGAATATAAACAAGCAGAAAAATGTGAAAAGAGAGACTGGCCTAGCCTCCCAGCCTACATCTTTCTCCCATGCTGGATGCTTCCTGCCCTCGAACACAGGACTCCAAGTTCTTCAGTTTTGGAAACTGGACTGGCTCTCCTTGCTCCTCAGCTGGCAGATGGCCTATTGTGGGACATTGTGAGTTAATATTTAATAAGCTTTCATATATATATGTATGTATGTATGTGAACATATATATATATGCATATATGTATGTATGTGAGTATATATATATATATCCATTCCATTAGTTCTGTCCCTCTAGAGAACCCTGACTAATACAGAGGGAAGCTTCCTTAGGTTGATTAAAAGAAAACAGCCTACAGATAACCTCATACGTAATGGTAAGAAATGAGAAGCTTTCCCAATAAGATTAGTAATAAGGCAATGATATCCCCTCCCATTACTCCTTTTCAATGTCATACTAGATGTCCTAGATGAGGCACTAAAACAAGAAAAGGAATAAAAGATATGTGAACTGGGAAGAAAGAAATAAAACTCTTTTGGTCTTTGACATTATAATCTATGTAGGAAATGCAAAAGACTGGACAAAAAAACGCCTTGAACTAAAAAGCAATGATAGGATTGCAGGATTCAAGGTTAATACAAAACCTCAACTGATTTTTTTATACACCAGTAATGAACAAGTGAAATTTGAAATTAAAAACACAATACTATTTACACTAGCATCCCCAAAACTGAAATACTTACATATAACTCTAACAAAAATATGTACAAGATCTATGTGAGGAAAACTACAAAGCTCTGATGAATGAAATCAAAGGACTACATGAACTGAGAGATAATCCATGTTCATGGAAAGGAAGATTCAATATTCAAAATGTCAGTTTTTCGCAACCTGACTTATAGATTCAATGCCATTCCAATGAAAATTTCAGGAACTTATCTTGGAAATATTTATAAGCTGATTCTAAAGTTTATTTGGAGAGGTAAAAGATCCAGAATAGCCAGCAGGATATTGAAGGAGAAGAACAACATTCGTAGAACAACATGATCAATCTCAAAACTTACTATAAAACTACAGTAATCAAGTCAGTGTGGTAATGATGAAAAAATAAACAAATGAAAATAGATCAATGAAACAGAATATGGAGATCAGAGGTAGACCATCATAAATAATGTCACCTTATCTTTGACAAAGAAGCAAAGGTAATACAATGGAGCAAAGATAGTCTTTTCCACAAATACTGCTGGATGCAAAACCAAAAACAAACAAAAAATGAAAAAAGAAACAAAGAAAGAAATATAAAAAGAAAAAAAGAGAATCTAGACACAGACCTTACATCTTTCACAAAAATTAAATCAAAATCGACCTAAATAACACACCTAGAAGACAGCATTGGAGAAAACCTAGACGAACATGGGTATGGTGATGACTTTTTAGAAACAATACCAAAGGTATAATCCATGAACGAAAGAATTAATAAGATGGATTTCATTCAAATTGAAAGTTTCTGTTCTGTGAAAAACGTCAAGAGAATGAGAAGTCAAGCCAGAGGTTGGAAGAAAATACAGTTAAGGTATCACTTGACAATGGGGATACATTCTGAGAAATGTGTCATTAGGTGATTACGTTGTTGTGCTCAATAGAGTGTACTTACGTGAACCTAAATGAAATAGCTTACCACATACCTAGGCTGTATATTATAGCTTATTGCCCCTGCTACAAACCTGTACAGAAGTTACTGCACTGTAGGCAACTGTAATACGATGGTAAGTATTTATGTGTCTAAACATATCTAAACATAAAAATGTGCAGTAAAATTATAAGTCAGTGAGAGAACTGGTATGTCCTATATATACTTTTTTATGACTAGAATAGAAGTCGGTTTGTTTACACCAGCACATGAGTAATGCATTGCACTCTGATATAATGCATTGCACTACTGATGGCCATAATGTCACTGGACGATAGAAATTTTTCCACTCCATTATAACTTTATGGGATGACTGTTTTATATGCAGTCTGTCGTTGACTGAAGCATCATTATGTTGTATGTCGCTGTAATTGCATAAGGTGCTTCTAATAAAGGACTGTTATTCAAAATACACAAAGATTTCATAAAGCTCCACAATAAAAAACAACCCAGTGTGAAAGTAAGCCAAAGACTTTAACAGATACCTCACTAAAGAAGGTATACGGATGGCAAATAACCATATGAAAACATGTTCCACATCATATGTCATTAGGGAAATGCAAATTAAGACAATAGTGAGATATTATTAAATACCTCTTAGAATCCCCAAAATTTGGAACACTGACAACACCAAATGCTGGTGATGTAGAGCAACAGGAACTCTCATTCATTACTGGTGGGAATGCAAAATAGTACAGACACTTGGAAAGACAATTTGGTTGTTTCTTATAGAACTAAAGACACTCTTATAGTATGATCAGCTGTTTGGTATTTACCCAAAAAGTTTAAAACTAATGTCCACACAAAACCTGCACTTTAATGTTTTTAACAGCTCATATGTGTTCATAATTGCCAAAACTTGGAAGCAAGCGTGACGTCCTTCAGTATATAAATGGATAAATTAACTGTGGTACATCCAGACAATGGAACATTACTCAGTGCTAGAAAGAAATAATATCTATTAGGCAGTGAAAAGACATGGAAGAACCTTAAATGCATATTATTAGTGAAAGAAGCCAACCAAAAATAGTTTCATATTGTATAATCCAACTATGTGACATTCTGGAAAAGGCAAAATTATGAATACAGTAAAAAGATCAGTGGTTGCCAGGAGGGAGGCAACGGGGGGTGGGGAGGAGGGTGTGAATCAGCAGAGTACAGAAGATTTTCAGGGCAGTGAAAATAGAGCATCTGTATGATACTGTATTGATGGATACATGTTATTATATATTTGCTCAAAGCCATAGGATGGACACCAAAAGCAAATGCTAATACAGACTTTCGACTTGGGTGATTCTGATGTGTCAGCATAATTTTATCAATTATAGCAAATGTATGGGAGATGTTGATAGTAGAGTAGGCTATGCATATGTGGGAGCAAAGGGTCCATGGAAACTCTGTGAGCCTTCCTCTCAATATTACTGTGAGCCAACAACTGCTTTAAAAAAAATAGTCTTTCAATATGAAAAGAGTTAGGCATTTCTATTTTTGCCTTGCCACAGAAAATTTAAAAAACAGGGGCAAGAGACAATCATAATCTTGTGATCTCAGTAAATCTATACTAACCTATCAATGAATTTCCTTTCCCTTGTTTTCCCATCTATCTTTTTACAAATTGGCTATAATCTGTTAAATATATTTTACCCTGATTTTTAATTTAACATTGTATCCTAAGTAGTTTCTCTGTTTCCACATGATTTTTTTTTTTAATCATCAGTTCAATATAACATAATAATTTACTGGATATGCCATGAGTCTCTGAAATAATCCCTGCTGTTCCTATTAGAACTGTAAATATATCTCTTCTCTGTTTTATCTTGCTTGTGAAATTAAGCTGATTATTTGGTATAAATTCATGCAATCCAGAAATGCCACATTCAATCATGCATTCCACATACATTATTGACTAGTTGATGCCACGTACTGAGTTAGTCTTTAGGTATGTAGTGGTAGACAGAAAAGTTACTGTCCCTGGCCTTATAAAAATGTATAATCTAGTGGGCGAAGACAGGAACAGATATTTTATTTTATTATTTATTTATTTATTTATTTTTGAGATGGAGTCTCACTCTGTCGCCCATGCTGGAGTGCAGTGGCACGATCTCAGCTCACTGCAAGCTCTGCTTCCCGGGTTCACACAATTCTCCTGCCTCAGTCTCCCAAGTAGCTGAGATTACAAGCATGAACCACCATGCCCAGTTAATTTTTTTTGTATTTTTAGTAGAGACGGGGTTTCACCATATTAGCCAGGATGGTTTCAATCTCCTGACCTCCTGATCCGCCTGCCTCGACCTCCCAAAGTGCTGGGATTACAGGTGTGAGCCACCACGCCCGGCCAGGAGCAGATATCTTGAAAATGGATACAAATAATTATTTATTTCCAAACTATCATAATGTTATGAATGAAAAAACATGGTGCTTTGAGAAAAAACCCTTGGAGAATTGGAGGGGGACACCCATTTTAATTGTGTGTTCAGAGAATACTTTTCTGAGAATGTGGCATTTCCAAAGGATTAAAAGCAGTCAGCATAATAGAAATCTGAGGAAATATGATTCCAGATAGAGCGAACTATATGTGCCAAGGCCTGAAGCAGAAATGTGCTCAGAGGGTTTCAGGAATGAAGCAAGAGGAAACCAGTTTGACTAGGGAGGGAGTGTCCTGAGATGAGGCTGGGGTGAGATCATGTTGGGCATTGTGTTGTCATGAAATTTGGATTTAATTTTATAGGAAATGAGATTTGATAGACCTTAAAGAAGGCAGAGGCATGATTGCTTTTATGAGAATGGTTGGAGATCTGCAAGAGTGAATGAAGACAGAACGATTAAACAATGCAGAGTCCAGATGAGAGAAAATGGAGGCTTTTGCTAGAAAGCAGAAATAGAGATGGAAAAGAAAAGATGAATTCAAAACATGCTTTGGAGGTAGACTTGATAGAAATGCATTTGATTGAAAGTAGGGGTAAAGAAAAGGGTAATTCCAAGAACGACCCGTATACAAACTGTGGTGGCTTTATAATGTGCCACTTTGGCTAGGCTGAATTACATTTCTGGTGAGGGTGGGCCACGGAGAAATGCTCGCAAGATTTGGAAGGCAGGAAGGAAGCCTCAGCTATTTTGTGGCTCAGACCTATTGTCGCTAATCTGCTGATTCATCACCTTGGCCTGAGGCAGCAGCTGAACCTGCAACTGTTCAACTTTCCTCTAAACTTTCCTTCAGCTTCTCCAACTTTTGGACAAAGTCAATAGCATTATGGTGAAGGGTCTTTGCTTCTGCAGGTCACCCATACCACCAAAGCCAAAAAATGTGGTTTTGCTCTGTTCTGAGGAGTTCCAGTTCATGCCTGTGGGTTCCGGCTTTTTCTCAATATCCTTATATTACATCATGTTCTCTTTCTCACTGTCTGCCCTCTAGACTTCATGCCCAAGTAGCAGACACAAAGACAGCAGCCTTACGGAAAGTGTTTAGCCCCCACAATGGTATCAGGCCAAATCCCGGTAACAGTCTTGTCTGTTACGGACTTGACTGATCATAAACAAAAGTAATGCGTTTCTAACATTTTGCAGAAAAGTCACATGATTATTAATAGTATAATACTTATTGCTATGTTCACAATGGCTTGTGCTCTATACTACTTATTATCTTCATTTTTGTTGACAGTTGTCATGCACAAGGATAAAATTTTTGCTGAAATCATAACTTTTTCTAAGAAGTCTATGCTGCTTTAATTTAGCTCACTGAGTTCTTTAAAATAATTTTTCTTTGTCTATTGTTCTGACTATAAGCAACTTATTCTTTAAGTCTAATAAAGAGAAGTTGAGTGTACCTGTTTTTTTATTTATGAATTATACTTACATAGTAATCTATCTGCTCATTACGAGGCCATTGGTTAACATAAGTATAATCACGACTGTCACAAAAATGTTATTCAAAGTTCCAACATGATCATAGTACCTCATACCTCATCTTGAAATTTTGAGAGACACAAAATTAAGACGGTAAGAGAGGAGAGAGCGACAGAGACAAACAAAAAGAGAAAATAAAGGGAAAGAGAAAGTGAAAGAGAGAGAGAAATGTGCTTTTAAAGAAGTTAAGATAATAGTAACTCTGAGTTGCTCCAGAGGAAAGGAATACAAATTTTTCTGTATTAGAGGGATTTTCTGCTTTTGAAAAAGATGTCTTAATTTTGGCTTGAATATAGAATAAAGCAATTTTAGTCATTTTCTTTGAATTAAGCCAGAACTGCTGCTGGAGGTTCTGGATAAATGTCTCTTACACACAGGATGTAGAAAAAGGTTGGGATTGACTGAAAGTGTCCAGAGAAAATGGGAATGCTGCCTATGATATACTCATTAGTGGAACAGATCTGCCATTTTTTCTGAAAAGCAAATGGAGACTGAAGGCAATGTTATTCTGAAATTACCTAAATAACTAAAATTATGAAAACAGACATAAAAAGGTAAAAAATCAATTATTTGAATTATTTAGGAAAAGGAATCAGGCCTGAGTTGGTAGCAGTTGAGCCCAATCGCCTAAGTATGATTTTAAGGAGCCTTTTGCAATGTTCAAATGCATTGATTTGTTATTCAGCTCCTCTTTCCATAGGTAAATAAACTTTCTGCCTCATGACTCCTTCCCTTCCTCCTTCTTCTTGAAATGCTCAAATCTGCTGTAGTGTAAGTAAATCATCTATTGGAACTGGGTCCCACAAAGAAATAATATCTTCTTTTGCTCAGGTATCATGTTTTGACAAGAAGAATCTTATTGCTCCATTGTTTTCTAATCTTAACTGGATTCAAGCAGTTAGTCATTCAACTCCCTAGCAAATGGAAGGAATAGTCTGTAGTGGTAGTTCCCCAAACACCATAACTTCAAGGGGTCTGATCATCGAGATAGATATCAAACAGTACTTATATACTGAAAAAATGACGCTTCATGTATATGTACTATGTTTCATATGTATGCAGATAATAATTGATTGATAAAATAGAAACTTGTTTAAAAACATTCCTGAATTTAAACTACTTTTTTGACCATTTAGTCACTCAAAAGTAAAAATGCAATTTCCGTTATTGCTCAGTTTCAAAATGTTCCCTTTTCTTTTAATGTACTTTTTATTTTTTGTCAAAACAAGGGACTGGGCATGGTGACTCATGCCTGTATTCCCAGAGCTTTGTGAGGCTGAGGCAGGAGTATGGCTTGGGGCCAGGAGTTTGAGACTAGCTTGGGCAACATAGTGAGACACTGTCTCTAGAAAAAAATTAAAAAATTAGCCAGACTTGGTAGCACATGCCTGTAGTTCCAGCTACTTAGGAGCCTGAGGCAGGAATATTGCTTGAGCTCAGGAATTAGCAGTTACAGTGAGCTGTGACTGTGCCACTGTACTCCAGTCCAAGCGATAAACAAAACAATGTATTTTATTGCTTAGAAAGCCAAGTAATTTAAAAAGACACATTTTATATATATATATATATACACACACACACACACACACGTTCATATGTGTATATATACGAGAAAGGGGGTATTTAAAAAGTTCTTATTGATAGGGCTACTAATACAAAAAGTAAAGAACTCGGTTCGAGTCTATGATTTTTTTTTGTCCTTGATGCATCAGCAGTCATTTTTTAAACCACTGTTTTCCAGAATTTGGTAAAATTTTCTTATCCACTGATGCACTCATGGCTTCTTTCTTTCTTTCCTGGAGATAATATGAATTCATATCTTTACAGTTTTTACAGGAATTTTGTTAGGGAAACAGGATAAACAGATGTCCTCTAGCTACCATTTTTAACCAGAAATCTCTTTAAAAAAAGTTTTAACATCAAGAAAGGACCCGCATGCTTGGGAACCACTGGTGAAGAGCAAGAGCCGTGGGAAGAATCAGGATTTCACTTGGCCTCTGCCACCGACCTGCGGCATGACTGTGGACCAGCAACCTGCACCTCTTATGCCCCAGTTTACTCCTCCGTGAAATGAACACTCATGCCAGATGGCTAGACAGTCACCAGATCTCCTATTTGCTAGTATGGTGCCCTCTTTGACCAATAGAATAAAGATGGATAGGCCTTCTGCCTACATACAGTCATCAAACTCATCAAGCTGTGAGCAGGAAGAGAGAAAAGACTGAGAACCTGAGCTGGGTGGAGAGGCAGGAAACAAGGTGCTAATAAAGGAAAGGAACTTTGAAGGTGACAGAGTCTGAGGTTGAAGCATAAATATTAGAGAAGCTTGTGTCGAATCCAAGGACTACGTCAACATGGTCCCTAGCAGGAAAGGGAAATTGACTTGGCAGCAATCATCTAAACAGAACTAGGAGGAGAAAATACAGGAAACAAAGGCCAAGAAGTAGGCGGTTGTGGTAATTAAAACAGGAAATAACTGAAGCCTGGATATGTACCCTGGCAGGGGGAAGAGCAAAGAGGGATTATATGTTTCACTTAGAGTGATAGGGATGAATACAACCGCATCCCTTAATTATTTTTCTCTAAAATAAACTGGCATGTTTCTAATAATGAGAAATCTACATATTTCTAATACAAAGACGTTCTAAAACCGTTTGGTCAGGATTAAAGCTAGGAGGTTGAAAAATATGAGTTCTGACTAAATGCAGATGAATCTGGAAAGAACACCACCACCACCACCAAAAACAAAACAAAAAGAAAACTCTGATATAGCCAAACAAAATAAACAGCAATTTCAACTGACTGGCTTTCTTGCTCGTGTTTGTGAGCCCAGATAAGGAGCTTTGTGGTGGTGGGAAGGCAATGAAGCCTTAATTGCCTATTAACTGGCTCCTTCTGGTTGCATCCTCTGTGCACTCTGTCGCCTATTCCCTGACTGGGCCACTGCCGCCTATGCTAAATGGGTTCTGATCAGCTAAAAATCACACAGTAATTTAAGCTGGAAATTTTAGTTAAATCCAGACAATTCCCCAGCATCTTTTCAAAAGGATGAAGGCTTGAATCAGTACAATACAAACCATGGGGAATAAGGGAGACATCAGGTCAGAATGTGGGTCAGAGAAACTATCGAGGAAGCGCTAATGGGATAAGGACGCCTGAGCTTTTTATCTTATTAGTGCTTCCCATGTCAAATTAGCAAAACGGTGCAGGCACCAAAGTGTTAGATAAAATGTTCACATGGTATGTGTTCCCCAGAAGGATTCTTGGAGTGCCTCTTCCAAGAAGATCCAAGTTTTCTTCGCTTTTCTTTCTACCTTTGGAGGTAAGCGTGATCATGGTAAGTCAGACTCCTGGTGACCTCCGTGGAACTATGGCTTAGTCAGCAGGGCTGCCACATTACAAAATTCTAGACAGCACCATTCACAAAGAGTATGATGTGAATGGTGCCCATGAAGTCATGCAAAGCAGGAGTTGTGCGATGCAGTGGCCTTTCATCAGGACCGATTTCCTTTTGGTAACCATGGAGTAAAAAGTATATATTCCAGGAGCTGCACCTTGAAAATATACTTGTGACTTAGAACTGCAGCATTTACTTAAATCGCAGGTGTGCAAATCAGTGTCTTCAGTATCTTTTTCAATATTCACATCAGTGCCCTTTCCCATCATACTTTTTGCATCACATGGATAAGTAATTAACATTTTAAAGGATACAGACAGTTATTTTAAAAATCTATTCATTCGATAAATACTAAGAACTTTTCATGCGCCAGTCTCACTGGTTCTCTCTCAGTTAAATTACCAAACAGAAGTAAAGCACTTAGAACAGTGTTAGCTGTGAATTTTACTATCACTATTAGTTTTTAAACATACCAAGCTCCTTCTTGCCTCAAGACCTCCTTTTACTGTTCCCCTGTATTTCAGAAAGTTTCTGCCCCTTTTCCACTTTCTTACCCCATGGCTAAATTCTTCTGGTCCTTTGGGGCTATACTTAAAAATCACTTCCTAACTATTCTATCTAAAGTCATTTCTCTCCTCCTTCTCTCTATTTGTACCTTTCTCAGCCCCATGTTGGTTTCCCACACAGCATTGTCATCATCTGTCAGTATCCTATTGCTTTATTTACTTATGAATTATCTGGCTTATCCGATGGTCTGTAATCTCCAAGGAGGGACCCAGTATTGTACATCAAAGGACCTCAAACAATCTTTATTAAAAGGATGTATGAATAACTGAGTAACCATAGCACCTAAATTTTCCCAAGAAAAACTTAGTTTTCAGTGCACTTGAAAGTCTACTCATTCTTTTTCTGTGTTTCTGAGTCAAATTGTGAAACTGATTTTGGTGGGATATAGTTATTAACATGTTTACTGATTTCTTTTCAAATTTGGGAGAGGTTTGAATTCAAGAGAAACATGACAATATGTAAGGGGCAATTTCCTAATACTGCATGGCAGTGACAGCCTCGTAGGATGGTGCAATGCAAGTCCTTCACAGTATCACAGTAAACACCCTGAAGCCTAAAGTCAAAATATGAAACATTCAACTATTGTATGTGAGTATAGTCTTGATTCACTAACACAAGGGCAGTTTTTGTAAACTATACAACAGTGCACTTGTTTTAATTTTAATTTTTTTTTAGGAAGAGATGATTTCTAGGGTGTTCCATATTCCAAATGTATCGAACTGGACACTATCAAATGCAGCAAATAAAGACAATTATGTCTTGCATAGTATACAGGATATATACAACATTGCTTTGTTGCTGTAGAGATGCTTGCCACCAATATTGGCCTGAAATGTTACTGATGATTGGTGTTTAGACCAACTGGACCACTAAGAAATTTGGCTAGTTTTATCCAAGCAAGGGACTGATAATGTCTAGGGTATGCTTCAGTTTTTTTTTTTTTTTTTTTTTTTCTTCAGTGAGTTACCAGAACTCTGTACCTACATCATGTCAGTAGTTGATATAACTTTACTTAGGTAGCAAATTTCAATGAAAATATGAATTAACCATGGTTAGAAATGACAAGCTCTGGTTATACAGTTTAATAAAGGCTCTTTAGTTGCAGTGGAAATTTCCTCAAGTTAGCTCAAATAAACAATTTGTTGTTAAGGTATGATATCATCAGAGAAATAAGTTATAACCACTTCTCTTGGGAACTAGAGCTCCCAGGGACTGAGGCATCTACCTGCTCCATTTCACCTCACCTCTTTAGTGGCCGATGCAATCTATCTTCTTGGGTGCCTCTGCTTCATTGTTTCTACCTCTCTCTAGAGAAGGACATTAGTGCGTCATGGCTGACATGATTTGGCTGCTCCAAACCTCACTTTATGTGACCTTTCATTTTGTACTCCTCTCCCCTACTATTTTCTAAATATGCAATTTATTGAAAGAAATGAATTAGTTGTTGGCAAGGGAATGGATTGATTTTCCTAGGTCAGATGTTCACCTCTGACTTAATCTGCCATGGTGTGATGCCTGGGTACCATGGTGGACACATGGCTGTCTAATCCAGCCCTATAGTGGGAATTGAAAGAGGAATGGAAATTCTAAGTTTTGTATGTCATCATAAACCACATAATCAATCTCTGACATTTATCAACACACAACAAAAGTTAATGAAAATATAAAGAAGAGTAGAAAAATTGAAGAGGAGCTTTTACAAAAATATATAACAGAGATTTGAGGAAAATATATCTTGCTTCGTATGTATTTTTCACTGAAATGATCACTGTGTCCCTATGTTTAAAGCTACTTTCATGATGGAGCATGAGATTCTTTAAATTTATGAAGAGCAATAATTTTATTCTAACTAATCTTTCTCATTTAATGTTTCCTCCCATGCATACAGGGGATGCATTTCAGGGGTAATATGAGGAATATAATTTGGATTCCACTTTCTTTTTTCTAGCTTTCACAAGGTCTAAGTCCCCTTAGGCATGATTTCCCTGACTTAAGTTTCACTGAATACCAATCTTTGGTCCGCAGTAAGTATCTTTTTTTTTCTGTCTTTTTTTCTCTTCCACCTTTTCCTTTTATCTTCCAAAATCCATTATTATTTTCTCTAAACAACAATTCTCAGTTTCTTTTGTAGTTACACAACTGTTGTGAATATTAATGGTATTCTTCAAGGGGTATTATTTATAGCAGGAAATATGGGTCTTTGATCAGTGTTTTTCTTAAATAAAATCCTCATGCATTGTGGGTAGATTGTATTTCTCTTATCTTATGTTGGGCATTTCGTTGCTCATTTCAATCTTTCCTTATATGACAGACTTGGAGGCCGTTGGAGACTTTTAAGTTGTTCTTTTTAAAAAGCCTTTTTCTCCTTTATTATATGATCTCTCTAATGCTGGCTCTGGGAATGGTGATGTCTGCCCTGGTTGGAAATCCTTTTGCTACACTCCCTAAAGGCAGCAAGTGATTCAGGGGGGACTGTGTAATTTGTTTTGTACCGTGGAATTCCTGCCATGCCTATATGTATTTAGACCACAGGCAAACCAATAAAGTTGTCATAGAAACAAAGCATTTCATGAATAAATCAATCCATAACAAACTTGTAAACTTCAAACAACCCACTGTGCTTTAACAACACATCCGTTACATACACAAAATAATCATGTTTGTAATGAGCAATGCACAATATTATTCTTTCCCATACATTTGGTCCTGTTTGCCATCTTATAAATATTCCTTAATGTATTTTTATGCAGCCTGTAGATTCCTACTGAGCTGGAATGAAATAAGTAACTCCAGCTGGTATGATAATACTAGAAAAGCAGACTTTAAAAAATGTATCTTATAGTGAACCCCAGTTCACACAGTATGTTTGGAATGCCTATTCAGATCAGAGGGGATTGAAACTGTGGCTAATAAAATTTCCTCATGTTGATCAGCTCCAATACTCCTTTTTCATTTTTCAGTTTGCTTGTTTGGCTTTTACTATCCTACTCTGCATATAGCGAGCATCTTCAGGGAATGTGGTTGACTGACAACAGGGTGTGGTTAGCTATATGAAAAGTGGCACTGAGTATTTTAAAAAGGATGAATGGTCTGTGCCAGAAACTATCGTGACCTGATTGGAGAAGGAAAATGCTTTGAGGAAAAAAAGAATATTATTGTATAAAACTTAAATCCTTTGCAGATGGTAAAAAGACAAGGAAAAGGCAGAACTAGGGAAGGAAGTCAGTGTAGTACAAGTCCTTTGGGGCTTGCTTTGGCTTCCAGAACATGAGAACTTTTCTTTATTTTCATTTGGTGTGAAATTCTCTCTGTGACTACATTTAGGTGTTGCCCTGCCTCACAGACATGCTGGACTAGATCACCTTATTGTGGTATCTTCCTCTATTCTCATGAGTTCTGTTAACACCTTTGGCTACACCTTCATTGTGACGTCTCAGCCTAATTAGACATCTCACAAATGCCCGTCATCAGATGATCAAGGGGCCCTCTCTCCATATATTAAGGTATAGATTTGAATTTTGTTTTCCAGTAACTGCCTTAGTAATATTCAACCTTACTATGTTGGATCTCATGACATCCGGGAAGATTCCAGAGCTTTTCAGCCACTATCAAGTATTAAAATGTAGTCCAGTCTAGTTTATAACCTTAATTCCATATTTAATTCAAACTCTCTTCTTCATTGTTTTTAAGTGGGGAGAGTGGCTTTGACCAGCCCTCTCATTTCACCTTTTCCTATTCCAGGGGTTTATGCAGATCCCTGGGACACCTCTTTTCCTAAGCACTACCAGGTCTGGGCAGGGAGGGTGGACACAGGAGGGTGAGATTCTTTGTTTAAGCTACTGGACAGACTCATTCTGTTCTCTGTGCTTCTGGTGGCCTTCACCAACTGATGGTCTTTCCCACGTGGTGTGCATGCTTTCCTTGGATCAATGTCAGGCTTCCCTAAAGCCCATCAACTACTGATAGCACCCTCATAAATACGATGCCACCTCTCTTTTACCCTTGTTAGGGATTGTGCTGGGTGGAATAGTGTTCCCCCAAAATTCATATTCGCTGGAAGCTGTGAATGTGATCTTATTTGAAAATAGAGTCTTTGCAGATGTAATAAAGTTAAGATAAAGTCACACTGGATTAGGATGGGCTTTAATGCAATGACGAGTGTCTTAAAAAGAAGAGGGAAATTTAGACATAAAGATATAGGGAAGGAGAAAGTCAGGTGAAGTCAGAGGCAGAGAATGGAGTGACCCACTACCAGCCCAGGAACACCTTAAGATTTATGACAACTACGAAAAATCAGGAAAAGGCAAGGCAGGATTCTTCTCTAGAGCCAAACGGAATATGGCCCTGTCAACACATTGATACGGGGCTTCTAGCCTCTAAAATTGTGAGAAAATAAACTTGTTTTAAGCCACCTGATTTGAGATCCTTTATTATGGCAGCCCTGGGAAGCTAATAAACAGGTCCACATCTCAAATTTCATTTTTTGGTGGAAAAAGAAATAACCGTTCAACATCCTTACAAACCTCCAAACCAGTGTGCTCCAAACTGAAGTCATTTTCTTTCTCTAAATCTGCTCTTCCATGTGGACCTCTAGATCAAGCCTGGCACCCCTCTCCTCTGTGACTGCAGCCTCCCTCTTGAGAGTTGTTTTCCCTTTCCCTCACATCCTCTCCCTCCTCACATCCTCAAGGCCTTGTTTCTTTCAGGGGAAAGTCTAGATTCTCGAGGTTTATTATGCCTCCATCCTTTGCCCTCGAGGTGTCTCACTAGCCTCACCTGCAACCATAGGTACACACTGGGCTTTGCTTCCTATGTCAAACTGTCCCTCACCCACCCCAGCTAAGGTAATTATCTTTCTTTGTTCCTTCTCTGGGCCCCCATAGCACTTTTGTGTCAGTTAGTCACTGACGTCTTCTGCTCTGACACACTAAACTTTGCAGTCATCTGGGCAGGCACTTTGCCGTCTTCATCTCTGTTTCTCCCAGTGCTGAGCAGAAAGCCTGATTAGTGAGAGCAAGGAGAAAGGCATGGTATGAGTGGAAGTGGAGCAAAGGGGATAACACCTAAGAGAAAGGGGTAATATGGTACATCTAGTTCTAGATCCTTGAGGAATAGAACTAGATGTACCGTATTACCCCTTTCTCTTAGGTGTTATCCCCCAGCCATCCCACTACTGGGTATATACCCAAAGGATTATAAATCATGCTGCTATAAAGACACATGCACACGTATGTTTATTGCGGCACTATTCACAATAGCAAAGACTTGGAATCAACCCAAATGTCCATCTGTGACAGACTGGATTAAGAAAATGTGGCACATATACACCATGGAATACTATGCAGTCATAAAAAATGATGAGTTTGCGTCCTTTGTAGGGACATGGATGCAGCTGGAAACCATCATTCTTAACAAACTATCACAAGAATAGAAAACCAAACACCGCATGTTCTCACTCATAGGTGGGAACTGAACAATGAGATCACTTGGACTCGGGAAGGGGAACATCACACACCGGGGCCTATCATGGGGAGGGGGGAGGGGGGAGGGATTGCATTGGGAATTATACCTGATATAAATGATGAATTGATGGGTGCTGACGAGTTGATGGGTGCAGCCCACCAACATGGCACAAGTATACATATGTAACAAACCTGCATGTTATGCACATGTACCCTAGAACTTAAAGTATAATAAAAAAAAAAAATTAAAAAAAAAAAAGAGAAGGGGGTAAAACTTCAGAAGGATACAACAACTGTATAAAGGGGTATTTTGACTCTCCTGGAATTTCAACTTCCCATAAATGGTAAAGGAGCTCATAGTGTTTATGTAATAAATACAGGACAAATGACAGGACAAATGATAACATTCTGAGATGGCTTACAATGTGCCAGACGTATGCTGAGTACTTAACTTGCATCTGTCACCTCATCTACACAGCAGCCTCTGACAAATTCCTTCAATCAATGAAGCAAATAGGGCTCTGAGACATTAAGTAAATTGCCCTAGGTCATACACTCAGTAAATGGTGGGAATAGGATTCCAATCCAGTTGTGTCTGAATCTGATCATGGTTTTAACAACTAAGATTTATCCCGTCATGTTGCATAGGTTCTGAGCATTATGAGTATTCTCCTACAGCTGAGGAAGTGCAGCTGCTGAATGCAGTTTTTCCTTGATTGGGACAACATCAATCTAAAGTCAGTAAGGAGTATCTTCATTAAAGAATATTCTGCCCAAGTTTCATACCTTAGTGATTTATTTAATCTTGGTATCATAGAGAAGTGTATTAAACAACTTTAGGATATTTAGTGAGAAAACTTTTCTTAAACATTTATATGTATTTCCTTAAGAGTAAAATAGAGTTATTATTGAGGGCTGCTATAAGAACTATATGAAATAATGGAAAATGTTCATTTCTCTCTTTCTTTTTTCATCTTTTTCCTGAACTATCACTTGCATATAATACCTTATAATTTTTAAAAGTGTCTTCATATGTACTTAATCATATAAAATATTCATTATGAAATACATTATATGTAACACATATTAGTAGTAGCAGTAGTAATTCATTTGACTAGCATATCTGGAGGGTTGAAAAGATACAGCTTCTGAGGGGACCTCACCATTAGGCTGGGCCAGATGTTCCAGAATAGTCAGTACTGATTCACCAATTCTGAGTGTACACTGTGCTCTGGGCATCCCTGACCACCCAGTGATCACTCAGCAGCAAGCTGAGCACATCAGGGCCAAGCTTAATCCTCAGGGAAGCCTCATGGGCTGAGTATAGTACAAAAAGACTTGTTCTGGCTTACAACTGTTTTGGATTTAGATTTCAAAGAGTTTAACTTAGACTTTAAACTCTTAAAAATCACTATGTCAAAAGCAAAATCTATATGGGATTCTTAACCTCAGTACATACATGCATTTCCTTTTCTCAGCAGAATATGCATAGGATTCAAAAGATGTTCAAAGTGGTTCATGGGCCAATGATGGTTAGGATTCTTTTTATTTTTTACCTTGGGACTATTCTGGGGGTCCCTGTAAATTCTGGGGTCCCAAAACATCTGGCCAAATAAAATTCCCTCTGCCCCAGAAGCTATATAAGCTCAGTTAACCACCCCCAAAACCTTTTAAAACATGTTTAGGCTTTGTGTAATTGCCTGTATCTATTCTTACTACTCTAGATTCATTGTTAGGATGATAATTGTGGCTTTTGACTCCTGAATGATACTGCATTCAAGCAATGCAAATTAGGCCTTTAAAAATGTGAAAATTTAGGTTTCTTTGAGGGGCTCTTTGCTGAGGCCCTTCCTTCTTAAAATTTCCATACAGCCATTTTTCCCACTTGAATTTACATACATACTAAGTTAGAAACAAAATGTATCTATTGATGAAGGGGGGTAAATCTTCAATCATTATTATCTGCCTGTTTTGGAGCAGGGAGAAACACATCTAAGATACACCTAAGCCACAATCTCAGTTCAATTTTTGTAACCAGAGAGACCCAGGTTCATTTTTGTGCCCCCTCCATACTAGCCGTTTGAACTGGGAGATAACGATAGTGGAGATAATGGTATATAATTCTCAGGAGAACAGTAGCAATTAAATGACTATTTGGTAATATTTAATGAGTGTTTTTTTTTATTTCATTCATTGTATGAAGAGCTTAAAATAAAATATATCAAGTTAATCCTTTAAATAGCCCCAGTTTAAAGTGAGGGAATTAAGGCTGAGATAGTTAAAATAATAACCCGAGGACTCATTTATTGCCTTGCACACAACACATGCTTTTTATTTTAATTAAATTAAATTAAATTTTTTTTAGAGGCAAGGTCTTGCTCTCTTGCCCAGGCTAGAGGGCAGTGGCATGATCATAGCTCACTGCAGCTTTGTCCTCCTAGGCTCAAGCCATACCCCCACCTCAGCCTCCTGAGTAGCTAAAACTATAGGTGTGTGTGCCACCATGTCCACTACAGATTTAATTTTCTAAAGAACCAAATTAGCGAAGGCTGATTTCAGATTCTAGCCAATTAAGAAAAAATGACCAGACTATGTAACTGAGAGACAAAGGACATAAAATATTTTAGTATGATCTCTGTTTTGTATTTTTTAAAAAGCACTCCACCTATCTATTGAGATCTTTTTTTCAACATTTATTTAGATACGGGGTACACATGCAGGTTTGTTACATGATATAATGCACTCAGATACTGAGCATAGTACACAATAGGTAGTTTTCTGACCCACCCCGCCGACCCGCTTTGGTAGTCTGCAGTGTCTATTGTTCCCATGTTTGTGTCGGTGGGTGCTCAATATTTAGCTTTCATTTAAAAGTGAGAACATGTACATAGAATGCTCTTAACAAAAATGTTAGCCTTTCATCTTCTTCTCCATTTCCAGGAGAAATAGAAGCCCTAAGGTACATGGTTAGATTTTCTTTCTGCTTCTCCTGGCTCCACCCAACCAGCAGCAAGACTGCTCCTTGGGGCCCCACCCACTGCTTCCTCTCTTTCCAGCTCTCTATCAGAAACGCGGATAACTTACTGAAAGGCAAATACAGACATTATCTGGTAATTAGGCTCATTAATTTTATAGGAAATTCTTTAATTTTCTTTGGAGCCATGTTCTTGAAATGCATTATCTCCCTTTTATGACTTCACTTGCCTCAATGTCAGTAGAGATTAAAGGTAACATGCCCTGCTGGGAACAAACACAATTTTCCAGCAGCTGCATTTTGTTTTCCTTAATAATTAACAATTGCTGCTGACTAACCCTTGCAGCATAAAATGCCCACCTTATCACAAAAGAGTGGGCATTGGTTTGAGGAACTCACAAGGGATATCAGCAAAAGAAGTGTGATTAAAGCATTAAAGATTTAAAGGTTGACATTAGGATGAAAGGTGGAATTACAGTAAATATAATGCTGTTTAACATTAAATGGAATGTGTTGTACTTGCAACAGTTGTTCATTTCAACATTAATTATTAAGGAAACTTGACAATTCATTTTTAATTCTCAACTAAAGACAAAATTTCTTAAGATGTAAATACAACAAAGAAGCTCAGAAAGTTGGTGCTTTTTATTCCCTTTTATTATTCTATGATTTTTACCTTGATAAAATCTATAAGCAAATTAGAATGCAAAGTACCTAAATTGTACAAACCAGGCTGTATTATTCCATTCTCATACTGCTATAAAGGACTGCCTGAGATTGGGTAATTTATAAAGGAAAGAGGTTTAATTGACTGACAGTTCGGCATGGGTAGGGAGGCCTCAGGAAACATAATCGTGGCAGAAGGTGAAGGGAAGAAGGCACCTTCTCCACAAGGCAGCAGGAAGAAGAAGTGCAGAATGAAGTGGGCAGAACCCCTAAAAAACATCAGATCTCGTGAGATCGCACTCACAGGCATGAAAGCAACATGGGGAAAGCATCCCTTTGATTCAGTTGCCTCCACCTGGTCTCTCCCTTGGCATGTGGGGATTATGGAGATTATAGGAATTACAATTCAAGATGACACCTGGGTGGGGACGCAAAGCCTAACCATATCATAAGCATAGTTGTTGGCGAGCTGATATTATGCCACTGGACAGAGAGATTAAGAAGTAAGTCAGGTTATATTGCAAATTGTTTCACATATTCCTCATTATTTTGGTTTGATGATTTTCTTGGAGATACACAATTTAAATAGCATTTGAAGTAAACTTTGTAATTTCAGTCAATTTTCTTCTAAGAGGAGGGCAAGCATGTTTATTCTTTATCTTAAAAAAAATAATAAATAGCAGATGATAATGTGATCAAATATGCATTGCTTGGATTTATATGTGAAATTGATAAATATTCAAATTGGATTTAAAATCTATTGTCAATTACAAAGTGCATGCTCTTTGTTGAGTAAAACTTTGGAGGAAATTTTTAATGACCAAGTGCTATTTTATAAATGTACTTGAATAAAGAAAGAAAAAAATGATACAGTGAAGAAATTTATGGTGGGGGAATTCAAAGGACAATTTTGGTTAATTCTTTCTAGTAAAATATAATAAAAATCAATAGTGCTACTGTGTGATTATGATTTGCTTTCACTTTAAAGAACATCTATGGATTGGTATCAGGGTTATCAATTAGCAGAGTTTAGATTCCATGACCAGAAATTGTTGAATATATAGGAACATCATTGAAAATCTTTGAATTTATCTTTTTAAAAATCAATTGTGTAAGGAAAAAAAAAAGCCACAGTAAATTACTGATAACATGTAGTTTCCTTAGTTCATGCTTCTCTACTTTTCTCTTGGATGGGTTTCTTTTCTTTCTTATACCTCAGTTGTGTCCATCTGTATTAAAAAGGAAATACCATTACTGATGCATGGTAGGTCATTCTACTCAACATATCATTACAGAGTCAACCAGTTTAGGCCAAGTTATGCTGCAGTAACAAAAGACCTAAAAGTGTAGGGGTTTGCATAAATGAAAGTGCATTTCTGACTTATGTCACATATGTATTGAATGTTTTCTCTGGTTCTTCATTCCGAGACTAGGACTAGAGTATCATCCCCAATCTGGGATATTGTTAGTATCATGGGAGAGGGAAAAAGAAAGAGGACAGAAGCACTCAATGATCCTTAAAACTTTTCTTAGAAGTAGTATATGTCATTTTTGCTCACATTCCAATGGTCAAAGCAAGTTACACGGTCAATTCAATTCTGATGTTAGTGGGATGGGGAAGAATAAAAAAGGGAACCAGTTTTGGAAAGGATAATAAAATTTACTTCCTCTCTACATAAACATATCTGACAGTTTTTATATAATTATGTCATTTGAGATATATGGACAAAAGTTTTTTTGAGGGCATTTAGATTGGCAACTAGCACCCATCCTCTCTCTGATAATCTTATAGGGAGAATTATCATGTTGATTTTATAGTAGAAAAATATTCAATAAAATGATTTTTTAAATTTAAAAAAATCAAGTGTCAATCAGTGTGCTGGACTTGATGAGGAAAGAGCAATCTGTCAAAAGACCGTGCCGTAAGGAATATGAATCAGAAAAATTGGATAGGCCTTATTAGTTGTAGCATATGTCTATACTGCCATCCAGAAATATGCATCTAGAATTAAACATGCTTTATGGATATTAGGGAAGCTAGCATTTACCAGTTTGAGAATAAGATGAAACAGCTACTGCAAAACATAAGGTCATTACCCTAAATGGATAAAAGGGTAACTGCCCCTGAAATGAGTTATAAAACCTTAATTTTACAAAATAGGAAAATAAAGCAGATTTATGATGATAGAGAATCATCTTTTTAGAACATCTCTTGAATAATATTGAAGAATGTGCAAAATGCTTTAACAGAAATCATCCATTTAAGTATGCAGGTTATAAACTACTAGCCTCATTCTCTGTGCAGGGGAGCTCAGAGCTCAGTTTTGGTGAGGTAAGTAACTTGCTTAAGGACATGGCAGACCTGGGATTTAAATGCAGATCTCCCACTCTGATTTCAGTGTTCTCTCCACTGGCATAAGCTGCCTCCCAATACAGAAAATTAAATCCTACTAAATGGGGAAAAATGGCAAATATGTTTTAATGGAAAAGAAGATAGACTTGAGTTGGGTCCTGGTTGTGTTACTACTAAAGTGATGTCATATATTTAGACAAGTCACTTCAGCGTTATATGCCTCAGCTTCTTCACCTGCACCATCAGAGCATTAGATTATGTATTTTCTCAAGGTCTTGTCTCAACAGCAGTACTTGATAAATTAAACAACTTGCAATCAAACTTTTCACTCACACTGACCCTCAGCACCCAGACATGTACCAAATCAGTAAGAGAATATGCTTTCCTTAGCACACTAGCTAAAGTCACCCTGACATTGGGATAACTATTATTAGCTCCAGAAACTCAAGCTAGTTAAGCAGAAAAAAATAATTTGTTGGCTCCTGTGACTGGGAAGTCCAAGTTGACACATTCTTCAGACATGACCAAAAGCAGGGATTCAGAAAATCTAGCCCTACCGCCCCCATCTGCTTTTCTTACTATCTATCCTTCTCTCTCATTTCTATCTGTCTCAAAACATCTTTATTCACTCTCATAGTAAGCAAACTGGCTTGCTTTGTTGATTTGTGGAGAATGTGACTGACCACTGGTAACTCCAGGGATGCATCCTTCCAAAATACAGAAGCTAGAGGACCTCTTCTCCTCTAAATACAAATCCTAAGAGCTTTGGGAAGAACTCTGATTGGCCAGGCTTGGAGCACATGCCCTCCCTTCTGCTAGACCTATCGCTGGCAAGGAGAATGTACATTGTGATTTACCAGACCTGTGTCACTCGTCCAGCCCCTTGGACGCATGTTTGGCAGTCCCACTGGAACCACACAGGCGTGAGGAAAGGCAGTTGCCCACAGAAAGTTAGCGCTGTTACCAGAAGAATGGAGAAGGGGCTATGATTAGAAAAGCACAATAAATATGCACTGCACACAGTAAACATACATCTGAGCTGTCTCACTCACAATTGGAATCCCAAATCAATGGATGAAAACTTGATGATGAAGCACACAATTATAAGTTCTAAGCTATGAGTAGAAACATGATTGTACTTTAGACCCATAGTCACATTATCCAACCCCTCCAGCATATTAAAGGACATATTAAGAGGATACATTCTCGACAGCATTCTTAATTTTGGGAGTTACCACATACATCCATACCTCCTTTAGGAACTGATAAGAAATATTTCATATATAGTCATAACCTTAAGAATGTTTCTCAAAGCTTGTTTTGTGGACTTCCAGTATTTTGAGGTGTTGTGAGAAAGAGTTCTGTGGTTAAATTCTGTTGGGAAATGTTCCGTATTGTCTTCACCCCAGAGAGTCATGATGTATCTTCACATATTTAAAGTCATGTAAAGAATCTTTGTTTAAGTCAGTATTTCTCAAACACTTTTGATCAGAGAACACCCCAACCACACACACACACACACACACACACACACAACAAAGAAAGAAAGAAGGACAGAAAGAGAAGAAATAGAACATCTAATGATATCCTGTGGAAGTTCTTTGGATTGAGTTTTGGAAAACAGCGACCTAAATCTCTATTCTACATATATTTGTTTTATATTCCCTTTTAGGACAGAAAATTCTCCTACTATTTCGCAGCTGTTTAGAGTTAATACTTTTTAAGTTTCAAGAGATGCAAACCAGTTTTAAGTTACTTCTACATGACAAATATGTCAGAACTTACCAAATCCCTAAAATTTTTGATATCATAAATACAACGCTTGGAATTTAGAGGCAAACATCACTCCAACATATATTCATTAGTTTTTTTAAAAAATCAATCATTGCAAACTGATTGCAAATAAATTATTTATGTGCAAGGAAATGTATTTTGGGGATCTAGAAGTAGATAAGAGATACTTCTCATGAAATAATCAACTGGATGGTCTGACTTTAGCATGTTTGAACATCTCTCTGAGCTTTACTTTCCTGCCTTGTAAAACTGAGATCGTTTACCTTCCAGAGCTGTTTTGAAAAATTACATGATAAAATGTGAAAAATGAACTTAGTAATTATTAAATATGTTTGCATTAACATCCTTTCTTAGCATTTATTTTTCAGCCTAAATTTTCAAACCTTAAAGATGTATCTACTGAATGCTAAGGTGCTAGAGGAGGACAGTGTAATTAATTTAAAAAAAGAGAATCAACAATAGTCATGAGTAGAAAAGTGCTTACACAAATCTTAGAAAAGGAAATAACCATTTACATAAAGATAAACAATAGAAGGCAGCAAGTGTCAACCAAATGAGGTTCCCAAACATTAAATATTATAGGAGCTCAGGAGTGGGAGAAGTCACTGCAGGGGTAGTGAGTTCAAACAAGGCTTTATGGAGTCTTTGCGGCCTTGAATGAAGCAAAGGGGAGGAAGAAGAACAGATTAGAAGAGAAAAATAGCATAAGCAAAAGGCACGGAGATGAGCAAATTGGGTATTTTTAAGTGACAGTGGATAGATTAAAATAATTATAGTGCAAGAATTTGAACAGCACAATGTAGGGTTTAAAACAAGACATGTTGATCAAGTCCAGAAAGTACAATGCTTTGACTGCCAGGCTGAAGTGTGTGTGCTTTATCTCATTAAGTAAACAGATGATATTAGATATTCTTCAGGCAGGAAAGAGGCATAAAATAGTTAATATTTCTGGTAAAATTGTATGATAATATGTACAAAGACTTAGTTTGACTTGGAGGGAAATTTTAGCATTAAAACTTTCTGGGCTGGGTGTGGTGGCTCACGTCCGTTATCACAGCACTTTGGGAGGCCGAGGTGGGCGGATCACCTGAGGTCTGGAGTTCAAGGCCAGCCTGACCAACATGCTGAAACCCCATTTCTACTAAAAATAAAAAAATTAGCTGGGCATGGTGGCAGGCGCCTGTATTCCCACCTACTCGGGAGGCTGAGGCAGGAGAATCGCTTGAACCCGGGGTATAGAGGTTGCAGTGAGCCGACATCATGCTGTTGCACTCCAGACTGAGTGACAAGAATGGCACTCCAGACTGGGTGACAAGAGTGAAACTCCATCTCTAAAATAATAATAATAATAATAATCATTAAATTAAATTTAAAAAAAATTTTTGCTAATACTCTTCTAAAAGCATTCTGGAGAATGCATACTTACCAGGAAACCTGATTGTCCCTAGGCATTCAGCATTGTCACATTGAGCACTGCCCAAAAGGTGCTTGCTTGCCTGCATTGATCTTGTCAAAGAGTAACTCTCTTCACCTGACAGGGACACTCACTGGTTTCCCTTTCTACCTCCTGTGACCACAGCTCGGGATCTTGCATGAGTGCTCTTCCTTCCCCAGATAGCATCAAGTCCACTTTCTTCAATACAGGAAGCATTCCATTTGGCACTGGTCAGAGAAAATTCTTCATTCTACTAAATGAAACAATCTACCCTTTAAGACATTGCTCATTTTCATGCACAAACCACTCAATGCTACCCCAGGACCTAATTCCTAATGTTGGAGGACAGGGTCATATCCTCCCTTCACCTCACGTTACCCCTCCTGCTAAACAGGATTTTCATTGCATTGCCGAGACTTGCGAGTGGTGTAAAGACTCCCTGGTAGTCAGACATCATCAAAGGCTGCGAGACTTTCACTAAGCTTACGAGGTTTCAATGAGAAGAGTAATTAGATTTAAGATCAAAAGATATCTACTAGCCTTCCTTTCCAAGTTCCAGAGATGGCTAAGAGCCTTGCAAAAAACAAACAAACAAACAAACCAAAAAAACCATTGCATTCTAGGCCAATCCCAGGAGTGTCCTGATGAAGGCTATTTTTGAACTAGTGGTGCAGGAAAAGAAAAACCTGCTTTGAAAGTGGATGAGTAAACAACTCAACGCATAAAAATTTTAATTTCTGAAGAAACAATTTCCACACATTTCACCTTTTCTCATCTATTCTCATCCCAGTCACATGGTTAAGAAAATCTGAATCTGAATACAGATCATCTGAAAACTCTAAATATCATTCTCGGAAAATATATTAATTGGAAAGTATTTTCTAAATTTAAGAAAATTAGAAAAAGTTTATACAATGTATTGCTTTTGTGCTTCTGTGTGTGTGTGTGTGTGTGTATTTCTTACCCACTACAAGCTTTCTATTTGGAGTGACTATTACATAGTAGCACCAAGTAACTGCTCCCTGACTCTACCCTCTTTTTTGATGTAATTTGAAGAAACCAGCCTATTATATAAAGGAAAGTGAATGAATCTTTCTTCCTACTCATCTCTTCACCAGACAGGCAATGGGAAGCCCTGGACAATCTCTGTGCAATTTGATATGTTCAGAGGGAGACCATAGAATCACTCTCACATTTGAAAGTGTAAGAAAGTACAGTGTAGGGGAAAGACACAGACTTGGTAACCAGGTAAATCTAAGTTTAAATCCTTGCTCTGATTCTTATTAACCACATGAGCTTAGGAAAATTAATTTCCTGAACCTCAGTTTTACCATGTGCGAAAATGTAACCAAAGTGTGGTCACGAGAATTAAAAAAATATGTGTATTAAATACAAGTAGCTCAGATCTTGACTCATTAAATGTCCAGCAAATGGCACATATTTCCTTTTATGTATTTTTGTGTTTTTTAAAAAATTGTAAGTATTTAGCTATCCATCTACTTATCTAACCATCCATCCATGCATCCATCCCTCTAGAGAATCAGAGAAACATATAATTAATGCTGAATTTTTATGCTAATGCATGTCTCTTAATCACAATGTTTTCTGTTTATGGATCATTGAAATAAAGCATTTTTTTTTTTTTGGAAGAAAAACACAGTATAAGCTTTTTAAAGCTTGGAAATAAGCCTTAAGACCCACACTTAAACTGACTGAATTTTTGAGGCATGTTGATAAATAATAGAAAAAAATACATACATTTGTACTAGGTAAAATGTGCTTAAAATTGAAATTTTGAAACTTGCAATTCTTACTAAATTTCTTTCTTGTACTGCTATACTAATAGTATAGTATTTTGCATAAGATCAATGCCCATACAATATGTCCTTATTAAATTTAATTAACAACTGAGAGAAAAAATTGTGGGTTGCCAATTTAAGGGAATTAGCACTTAAGTAAATAAGAATTAACCACCCCCCCACCCACACACACACATACACACCCAATAGTCCTCAAACAACCACAGTCAAAAGAAGATTATTAAAGTACAAAATGTACTCTGGTTATTTATTTTCACTATTGTTTGAGTTTAATTATTTATGATAATAGTGTCCTTACAAGTGTACTGTAGGCTACTTTCTACAGTAATAAAGTTTTAGTAATATGAGCAGCCAATGTACTACTCTGCTTGCAAATCTTTTCTGATAAGCTAGATGTTGTGTCTAATTTTTAAAATCGGTGCTTGTATTTGAGACTGAGGTTTGAGCATACACTAGCTAGCCATTTTCATATCTCAGTATGCTGTATTTATTTTAGGCTGCCATATTTGTGCATGTCAGTTATGTATAACTAAACTTGAATAGAAAGAACTCTGTCTCGAGATGTACACAGACTTTTGTGATAAAAGGTTTCCGTAGTCTATAGATTCATGACTAGTGAATCATGAAGACCGCCTCTTGTTTCCTGTTACTGAGTAGCACAGTTTGTTATTTCTACATATGACTCTGTTTCCTGGGGAGGAGCAGTGGGGAGAGGACAGACTATGATTACTCTTTACTCCCAGGCTCCATTAGTTCCCTGTCATAGCTGGATAAAGTACTGGGTACCTGCAGGTGTGCATTAAATAATATTCATAATGCCTTTAGGGAAACACAACTTCATCTTGGTAATGTAATAGTTTATAATCATTAAATTACCATTAGAGAAATTTTATTGATATCACTACTACCTGTGTTCCATTGATTCGTCATGAACGAACGGTATATTAAGGTTTTATAGATTTGCTCCTTCTCTGTCATGGAGTTCTCACCTCATATACATACCCTTTCTGCATCCTATATTCCCATCATCATCTATCTATCGATATAGATTCCAGTTCTGAGATCTTTTGGGGTTTCTGTCAAGTTTTGTATTCACCATTTTCTAGCTGTGATGGGAGGGGCTGGAAGCATTCTCTGGAAATGTGTATGCAGAAGGGATAAAGGAAAGTAGCTCAGCAGAAGGCACGTTGCTGACCTTTATCCACCACTGGGAGATAATACTATAAAGAAAAAATAAATAAATAAGCTAGGGAGTTTTAGTGTGTAACTTTATTGAGGAATTCCACGATTTACTGTTCAATATAGCAAGGCTCATCGTGTAACTTAGCTGTGAACTCCCTGATTTACTGTGAAGCACAGTGGGGCTTATCATGTAACTATTATACGAGAGTCTTGGCAAAGACATGGTTAGGGTTTTGCAGAGACCATTAAGAATGACTGACATGCTTTTCTCAAATGAACCAAAGCAGACTCTGGCTAGCAAACACAATTGTTATTCTCGGCATCTGAAATTCGAGTATTTTAAATTTATTCGGCACAGATGTTAAGGGTAACTTATATGCCTACTTTATCTTTCATCATTTTATATCGAAGCTTCTGCTTTATAGTAAATTGCTATATGAGGTTTACTGTTTTATGATTCTGTTATCCATTTTTCAGGATTTAAACTCTTTTTAAGAGAGACATTATAGCTGGAGAAGCAGCACATTAAAACGCATAAAGCATGGGACATTTCCATCTCATGTCAGTCTCAGATTTAAGGCCTTCAAAGACTCCCTTGCCATTAGTATAAAATCAGAGCTTCACAGCCAGGGACATAGGGCCTTGTAAGTTAAGTTCCTTCTTCTTGTGAGGGAAGACCATTATGTGGAAATGGAAATATCCTCTATACAAAGACTACAGTCCCCAAATATTAGGATCTACTGATTTTTGCTACTCATGAGAAGCCAGAATTAAACAGCAATGATCATAAAGGTCTTAAGCAATTTATGCCAAAAAAATGTGCTCTTTTCAGACTTACCCTTTCTTGAGGATGGTGACTATGTCTTATTCTTTGAATTCTCAGCATTTAGGGCAGTCTGTGGCACCTACTGGGTCCTCAATCATTTTGAAACATGGATAAAAGTTGAACTACTTGAGATTTCTCCTTCATGTGCTTATTTGTGTCTCCATATCTTCGCTCACACAGTTACACCTGCCTGTCCATCTTGTTTCCTTCTTCATCAGATGAGTGGCTACTAACCCTGTTGTAAGTTTGGAATTAGAATAATTTGTTCCTGATCCTCTTCCTCTTGCTCCCATAGGATCCAGTGCAGATCTATATCATTTATCAAATTAAATTCTAATCAAATTTACATACCCAATACTCCTTTTCGCTCTTTTGACCAACAAAACCTAGAACCTAATTTAATTTCTGACATAAATTGGATATTTAGTATTTTTTAATTGAATGAGTGAGTGAAATTAATCAATGATGGTGAGTGGGCCTATTTGTTGTGACAGCGAATGACAAAAATGCCAAAATTCTTCTAAGGAAATCTTTGGTTTAATCAACAGATAGAAATAAATAGGTCAAAGAACAACATAATGTCGAGCAGTAAATAAAGTAATGAAAAAATTTGATGATGATGTAATCATAGCATGGTGGATAAAAGCAGAGATTTGGGAGCAAGAATGCCTGGGTCCAGATCCTGATTTTTTTTTAATTAGCTGTGAGACTTTAGGCAGGTCACTACACCTCTCTGTGCCTGAGTTTCTTCATCAGTAAAAGAAAGATTATAATCATACCTTCTGTGTAAGATTATTATGATATTATATTAAATAGCTATCAAGTGCTATGGAAAGTCCCTAATACATAGAAATAATTATTTAAGTATTAGCTATAATAATACTATGATTGTTGTTTACTCTTCCCAGTCTCTTTTGAAAATTTTGTTTAGTGATTATTAGTATCCTCGTTTTTAAGTTAATTTCCACAGTATTTTCCATATGTGTATGGCTGGCTTGAAATTCCATTAATTAGAGGTAGAATGGAAACCAGAGAGAATTTGTTATTTAGGAAGAAAAGAAAGAATTCGGTAGGCTGAATAGTTAATAGAACTCTTAAACTTGAAGTTTTTAGACTGGAAATTTATAGTTATTTTATGCTGGTATCTCTACTTGGAAAACCTACTGTCATTTAAATACCTTCTCAATCCAGATTATGGCATCCCAGCAAAATGGCTGTGATTTAGCCCTGAACTTGTGGAAATTTGACTAGTTTATGATGGATAGCTAATGTTGGGAAACCCCCTATTTCCTGTTTTAAGAATGAATTAACATTTAAGTTCATTGAAAATGATAATTTGTTAGAACTCTGAATTCTTTATGTGAAATTAAGTCTAAGAAAATATATATGTATAATGAATTGTATGCATTCTAGCACTTACAGGTTTGCTAAAACAATGCATACAATCCATTTATTTTTCTTAACTATGATTGTTCTGAGTTATCTTCAGGATCGGCCTGTTGACTGTGATGCTGGGAACTTCAGTTGACCTTTAGTCTACTTTTCCAGATATGTAGAATGAAGTAAGACAAACATCTCTTTAACTGCCCCCCAATCTGTTAACATCTGTATGCTCCACTGCTTATCCCTGGGACGTGCTCCTTTAACAGTCACCCTTTTGGTGATCCCGTCTAGTCTCATGGATTGAAATGTCTCATATAGGCTGTAAATTCCCAAATTAACATCTGTAGTTCTTGTCTCCTAAACTTTAGATTTCTCTGCCTTTTTTTTTTTTTTTTTTTTTTTTTTTGACAGGGTCTCCCTCTGTCACCCAGGCTGGAGTGCAGTGGCACAATCTCAGCTCACTGCAACCTCCGCCTCCTGGGTTCCTGCCTCAGCCTCCCAAGTAGCTGGGACTACAGGTGCAAACCACCAAGCCCAGCTAATTTTTGTATTTTTAGTAGAGATGGGGTTTTACCGTGTTAGCCAGGATGGTCTCGATCTCCTGGCCTCGTGATCCACCCGCCTTGGCCTCCCAAAGTGCTGAGATTACAGTGGTGAGCCACCGCAACCGGCCAACTTTAGATTTCTATATCCAATTTCTTAGCCTACATTTCCACTTTGAAGATTAATAAGCATCTCTACTCAACTTGTTCAAAATAGAACTCTTTATATCCCTCCTCAAACCTGATTGAAAGCCTTCCTCCATTTCTTAATGGCAACTGCAACTTCCCTGTTGTTTAGACCAAAAAATCTTACAGTCATTTTGACCCTTATAGTTCCTTCATGCCCACATCCAGTTTCTCAGCAAATCATTCTGGCTCTACTTTACAATGTATCCAGAATGTGAAGGTGTCTCGTCAACCTCTAGCTAGTAGCTCGATCTAAGTTACCAGTATTGCCTACCTGAATTATTTAATGGCCTCCTAAGTATTCTATGGGCTTCTACTTTTGCATTTGTTTTAGTCTATTTTCAACTCTGTAGCTAGAGTGAGTGTGTTAAAATGTAAAAGCAGAACATGCCACTTTTCAGATCAAAGCCTTAAATAACTTTCTTACTCTAGAGTGAAATACAAAGCCTTTATATAGGGTGCAAGACTGTGTGATCTACCCTTCCTTCATTACTTTCATGAATTCATCTCCTAATGCTCTCCTTATTTACTCTAGCCACAAAAATTTCTGCTCCGTGTACATGTCAGCTGAACTTCTACATCTACTTGACATGCTCTTGAGTGGCTCTCTCCCTAAGCACATCAGGTCTATCCAAATATCACCTTCTCAATAATCCTCCGTGACCATCCTTGAAATCTCACTTCCCACATTTCCTATCCCTTTCCTCAGTTTTATTGTGCTTTGTGGCACTAGTCTCTTTAATTATATTACAGAATTTAGTATAGATTTTTCTTAGTTTCTGACTTACTATTCTTAAGACATAGGTTTCACAAGGGATGAAATTTTTGTCTATTTTATTCACTACTACATATCCAACACCTAGAATAGTGTCTGGCCACATCATAAGCACACAATCAATAAACCATTGGTGTAATCAACCAAGGGAAATAAATCAGCCAAACAGTAGCATAACATCAGATATTTCATTGCACGTTTATCATATTATACTGATGTTAACATTTAAATAGTGTTGTAAATAGCCAACTATCCATCAACATTTCTGTTTTTCTGTTCATGGTATAAAATCTTCATTATAGACTTTTTACTGTACATTTGTTGCCATAATGCTGCTACCCAATCAGGAATTATAATCTCCAATCCTCTCCCCACCCTTGTATTTGGGTATGGCCAAATAATAAGTTATCAATGGATTTTGAGTGTGTCACTTCTAGGTCACAGGTTTTAAAAGGCATGCATGCCTTCTCCTTATTTCCATTCCTCTTCTTCCTTCTTCCTATGTGAGACCACTGTGTAGAGTGAGAAATACACTTTTAGTACATTGTTAGGATGTTTTCAGTTGCAGTTCATTATTATTTATGTAGGTAGGGATGTCTCTGTATAGTGGGAGGAGGTTTCAGTTTGAAGGTTATGGGCCATTTATCTTCTTGCAAGGGTGATGGAGAAAAATAAGCAGAGAGAAATTTGGGGACCAATAATGAGATAATGTGAGTTATGAAATATGACTGCCAAAAGCAGCACCTCTTTCTTGGTTATGAATTTTTACTTATCTCATGTCTGTCTTGAAGAAGTGTGAAGAAAGAAGAGAGATAACAGGTGTATGATCTGAAAAGGGGTGTCTGTATGTTAGGTAACCATTGCTGAAAGATAAAACCAAGAAAACCAATTAGATCTCTAAGCTTTAGAGAAAAAAGCTCTTGTCCAAAGATTTAATATTTCTAACTTTAGCCCCTAGTGCCTTCCTTTTCTTATTGATCTCTCATAGTCTCACGCTCAGTTTCTTTAACAGTCACCCTAGCAACCCTCTGTCCCAGCAGATCTAAGAATTCTCTTTATGTTTTACACATAACTTAGTTGGGGAAAACAAGGCAGCTGGGATTCCTAACATGAAGAAATTTTCTTTTATAAGTGCTAGTTCCACTCTTTAGAACAAAGATATTGGACTCAAGATGGAGGTCAATAAAAATTGTAACCTGCTTGTAAAATCACCGCTGCTCTTTGGGGTTTCCAAACATCTTACTGTAGTATCAGGCATTAGGAAGTGCACTGACAACAGTGTTTCTGCTGTCTTCATTTTATTTTGTTCATTGTATATGCCATAATCTTTGCCAAGATTATTATTGATTTTGAATTTCATGAAATAAGAAGGGAAAAGTAAGAGTTGGTGTTTGGGGTGTGTGGGGAAAGGGTTTCAACTAAGTCTGTAAGTCAGTTGTAGTAATTTTAAAGTAATATCCAAGAGAATTCAAGGAGAAATTGATTAAGCAGTTGAAATACTCTGGGTAATATTGTGTAGTATAATAATAAAAAATAAAATAAAATGAAATATTGTTCCATAGAATTTAATTTATGAGATGAAAACTTAAAATCCAAGTCAAATGCCTGAAAATATAAAAGTGTAACCAAGACTAGAAAAAAAGAGTAAGTACTGCAATTTCTCCACAATTAGAAAACCAAGCTGATCTATTATTTTTTACTGTCCGGAATTGGTAACATGTAGATTATGCAGTCCTAGCCAACTGCAGAAAATGGATAAGTAGTCCTTTTTGTTTATAAATGAGTTGTTTAGTAATTGTGGAAACATAATTTGATATCTAAAGTTAATATGGAAGTCTTTGTGTGCTACATTCATTCTTTGTTTCATTTCCCTACTAAATGCCAGTAGGATCTGAATTAGGAAAAATGAGGACCTGAATATTTTACCCCCTTTGATTGTCTTGTTATCTCCCTCGTTTCATTTGTAAAATATATCCCAATTTTGGGGGGAGGGGGTTTTTGTAACTGTGAAGTATGGCATACATAGATGTAAAATAATTAGTAAAAAAAAATTGGAGAAATGAAAAATAGAAAATTAGAGAGTTTGAGAGGCAAAGTTTCATCGGCAACTTGATTTTCATAAATCTGGACTCAAGTCTAGTTTATCAGCTAATTGATCTTGGTAAGTTACTTGCCATCTGTAAGCCATAATTTGCCATAATGAATCGGATCATAATATGTTATAAATATAAGATTATATATATTAAGTATTTATTATAGAGCTTTGTGACCAATTTAAATTATTGCTATTTCCATTATTAATATGATCAAAAGTAAAATGGAAAGAGAAAAATATTTTGCACCTCTTTGTATATAGATGCATGTTTTCAAGTTTTAAAAGACCAGAATCAGACTGGGCGTGGTAACTCACACCTGTAATCCCAGCCTTTGGAAGGCTGAGGCAGGAGGATTGCTTGAGCCCAGGAGTTTGAGACCTGCCTAGGCAACAGAGTGAGACCTTTCTCTACAAAAATGACAAAAATTTGCTGGGCATGATTGCACATGCCTGTTCTTCCAGCTACTTGTAACTGAGGTGGGAGGATCGCTTGAGCCCAGGAGTTCAAGACCAGAAGCAGATGCATTTCCTCGTACCCTTTTCTCTCCGTTGTTTTGCGCATTTATCACTCTCCCCCCATTTCCTGTCAAACTCTTAAACATTATGATAAACAACTCTAAGGGTCATCACAGTTCATTTCTGCTTTTTGAATTACACACACATTGATTGAGTTCCCGAAATTATATTTCATCGTTTTAATATGCACCTTCTTCTCTATTCTCAAGTCCTTAACAAATTTCCAGACCATTACATCTCTTTGATACTAATCTTGATTTAGCTCCATTTAAAACACCAGAGTTGGAATTGCCTTAGGTCCCCTGCATATATATTATACCTGTATTCAAAATTATTCAGAGGTTCATCATGTGAAGTCAAAATTCCTCATGAGAACACTAAAGCTCTCAAGATGTTATATTTAGTTTTCATGTTTTATTTTTATTCTTCCAAGGTCATCTTGGCTAATTAGTTTATTTAGCCTGTTTCCATGGGTGTGGAATCTTAGATTGTTATTCTTCTTTCTTCCCTTAACTACTTCATTTTCTTCTACCCCTTTACATCAATCTTCTGTAATAACCATGCTTATTGTGCTGCCTCTCCAGACTAGACAGAATCTCTTTTTAATGATGAATCTTTGTAACACTCCTCTCATGAAATCATGCTCAAATTCTTTTTTTAGAAGAATTTCAATCAAAGTTTGCCATCTGGTCAATCTTATATTGTACAGAGCTGACTAATGTAGTGTAACAAATACAGTAGTGCTTACTAAATATTCCATGTGCTCCCCTACTTTTCCCAGCATCCTTTGTAATTAGGTTGAAGTTGGATGATGAATTCTGGCTGGGAGTGGAAGTGGACATGGAAGTAGGTTTGAGGTGCTTAGAAGTAGGTCCTAGAAGCCATGTGTTGGAATGGCAGCATCAGACAGTTGTAATAACGTCAGTCTGGGTCCCCTAGTGCCCCCCGACCATCCACCCCCAACCAGAGCTGTACATATAGCTTACTGTGTAAAATGTCTGAGACCTCAAAGTAAATATATTTCTCCAGCCTATCCCAGCCTATCTTGACTAACATTTTCAGTTAATTCGACCCAACAGTAATTAATAGGACAAAGTCAGCAATATAGGCGGCAGTGTGCAACAGCTGACTGTAGACTTGCATTCCTCAAATAGTAAAATGGTTTCTAGAAATGGTGCCTTTTATATCAATGGAGTCAGAGGAAATGTTAATAAAAGTGATAGTAATCATACACAGATATTATGTTGACATGCACAGCATGGCAATAATGAAATGATGCTATTGATTGCTTTTGGTATTTGCAATTTTAAGGTAAATAAAAATGCATTGGCTAATGTCTGTCTCATATACTTATTAATACAATAACAAATTGTGTGTAAGTTTTCTTTTTTCATACCATAGTTTGGGGTTTTTCACATTGAACCTAAGTTCTGAATAAAAATGTGTGATTTGCAGATGCCACTGTACCATTTTCATCTTTTAGTGTGCTGCCTACTTTTCACTTTAGAAAAAAAAAAAAATGAAATCAGCTCTCTTTTCTTTGATTCTTCAGGCTTAATTGGAATGGAGCGCTCATGCTCAAATTAAGGGGCTTTCACTTAACTATTCTGCTTCATTTAAGAAAAAAAAAAGGCCTTGTTAGCTAAGCTAAGACATGGTATTTGTGAATCCATAACTAGAAAAGCATCCATCACACAGCTGCAAAACACAATAGGTATTTTGGTATAGTTATATCTGTCTTAGGGATCTGCAGTGTGTGAAAAGAAGAGGCAAAAATAGGACCCGCTAAATAAAAACCAGCCTTTGGCTGACTACACCTTTCCTTTGTTTCTTACCTTTCACACCCACTAATAAGCTCCCAGAAATTTGGTCAATGAGAAAAACCCTACCAGATATCCAAAAGTACAATCATATTAAGTAGTTCTGTCCACCAGGTTCACAAAATATACCTGGTTAACACTGAAATATTTATTTACCATAGGAAAGAATATATCTGAAACTTAGAACAATTGTATACTTTTGACCAAGTGTCTAAGTGTACATCAGGACAACTTTGTATTGTTTTCTATCCCAGTAACATATATTTTGGAAAATGCTTAAAGGAAATGCTCTGGTTATGATTTTTAAAGGTAGACGTTTATTGCAAACATAAAGGGGGGAAATAACCTGTTGCAAACCTAGTCAAGCAGTGTGCTGGATTATCTCTCTCTAAGTAAACTCTGTTCTCAGGCAGATGTGTTTATGGTTATTTTATAATGGAAAGAGTCTGGACTTGTAAATTGGCACACCAGCTTCTATCCTCTTAGAAAGTCACCCTATCCTGGTATATAAGTGCCATTCTTGACACCTTATTCTCCTTCATGCCTCATATGTAATCCAGTCTATCCCCTACACAATTTAAAAATTTATACGCATAATCCCAGCGCTTTGGGAGGCCAAGGCAGGCAGATCATTTGAGGTCAGGAGTTCAAGACCAGCCTGGCCAACATGGTGAAATCCTGTCTCTACTAAAAATATAAAAATTAGCCATGCATGGTGGCATGGGCCTGTAATCCCAGCACTTTGAGAGGCAGAGGTGGGTAGATCACCTGAAGTCAGGAGTTTGAGGCCAGTCTGGCCAACATAGTAAAACCCTGTCTCCACTAAAAATACGAAAATTAACTGGGCAGTAGTGGTGCGTGCCTTTAATCCCAGCTACTTGGGAGGCTGAGGCAGGAGAATTGCTTAAGCCTGGGAGATGGAGGTTGCGTTGAGTTGAGATCAGACCACTGCACTGCAGTCTGGATGACAGAGTGAGACTCTGTCCCAATAATAATAATAATAAATAAAATTTATACACATCTTTCCAGTATATGCATCAGTTCATCTCACCTGGATGCTGGCAACAGTTCCTTGACTGATAAAAAGCATTCTGACTTGTCTCTGATCCAGTCTCCAAATTGCAATCAAAGGAAATATCATTGCACCACAACACATTTAAAACCTCACAATGGCTTTTGATTCTTTTTAAAATAAAGTAAAAATGCCTTTAATGAGCCTAAAACACAGTCTAACCTCTGTACATATCTAGCATTACCTCTACTCAAGTCTTGCTCTCACTCTTCACTCCAGCCATATTGATCATTTTATATTATCTTTTGTCCTCGCCATACTTCTTTATATCACAGAGCCTTTGTACATGCTGTTACCTCTGTCTGGAGTTCTAGCTTCTCTTGCCACTCCTACACCCCTAAACAACCACAATGTTCACATACCTAATTTAGTTAATTCTCACTCATGCTTGAGAACCCAGTTTAGTCATTTCTTTCTTATTGTACATATCGCAAGCTATCTTTCTTGTATGCTAGTAATTATAGTTGCAAGTTTACACTTCATATAAATAATTGATTAATGAGTATCTCTAAACTCTGTATTACATGAGGGTAGATCCTCCCTACTTTTTCATTTAATAATTACACATAGTAGGTATTCAATAAATTCATGTTAAATGAATTAATGTGCTAATCTTTAGAAATAAGGCTCAGCTTGCTTATCTGCAAATCTCTCAAGTCTGTTATAGAAATAAATGAAATATTGTTCATAAAGTGCTTACCACTGTTCCTCTTAATAAACTATAGTTATGATAAAAACAAAAAATAAGGTGACCACCTATAATTTCCTCCCTTTTTAAATAGCAGCAGAGAGTCACTCTATAGAGACAATGATTGTGTTCTCTTTTTTTTTGTTGACGTTTTAGCGAGCTAGTAGGTAACTCCCTTCTATCCGACAGAATTCTGAGGTAGACAGAGAAAAGGCAGGTGGAAATAAAATGATCATCGTTATTACTGATAAAACAGATACAAGAGAATGTAGCTAAAGTTCAAGGCAATGACACAGCTCCTAATGGCCAGCCTCAGAATGAAGCTGACATGCCCACTAGACAACTGCAGGCCTCCCTGCATCTGCAGGGGCAAGGCCTCATCAGCAAGCTTACTGCGTGGCACCAAGCCAACCAGAGAACATGCTTTCTGCAAACAGACAGATCACAACATGGGGAAGTGGCTGAGCCACATGTGCCGAGTTTCCTCCTCGTCACATACATCATTCCTCTTTCCACGGAGGTGAGTAAATGAGAAAGTTGGGAGAAAGGCAAAAACTATGACTCTAATGGAAATCCTTTCACATAAAAAGAGACATCAGGAATGGGAACTAAGTATTAGATTTCTTGCCTTAATGTATTAGATACAGTGTTTTACACTTTCTTAGAGTCCTTTAGCTGTCTCTATCTTTTAAAAAAAAATTGTTTCACTGGAACAGAGTTGGCGCTCACCCTTCAGACTAGAATGAAAGCACTGACTCAGATGTTCATAAGACCTAGAACCCTGAGGGTTAAGCCTTGGCTATTGGAAAACAAGAATTGGGCAGGAAATGGGCAGATAATATCTCCTTCCTTTCTCCCATTTGTGAACTGCTCTTGGGTGTAGTTTTTCCTTGTCAGCTCTGTGAAGAAGTCTTGCATGATGAAGAAATAATACATGTTGAGTGACTGCCGTGGTCTTCACAGCTCCTTGACAAATGATGGCCATAGTGATGCATCAAATCACGTTGCTACGGCATTTTCCTTGCTTCACTTTCCCATTTTTTCCTTCATCCTCAACACTTTCTGTCAGTACCTTCCAAACCCAATATCAGCACTTGAATACTTGTCCCAGACTTTACTATCTGGAAGAACTGTCCTAAAGCATGTATGTTACTTGAAATGAAATTTTATACTGGAGTTATTTATTTTACAAAAACATTATGGGTGTATAACAGTAGTATATATTTATGGAGAACATCTGATGTTTTGATGCAGGTGTATAATAGGATAATTGGGGTATCCATCACCCCAAGACTGTATTATTTATTTGTATTAGGAGCATTCTGATTCCATTCTTTTAGTTATTTTAAACTATATTTTTACCAGAGGCTGGGAAGGAAATCTGAGAGGGAGGTGTTAAGTAGGGATGGCCAATGGATACTGAAATACAGTTAGAGAGAATGAATAAGATCTAGTATTCAGTAGCACAATAGGGTGATTATTACTAGAGTTCTTTTTAAAAGTCTTTGCATACACATGAGGGATTGCCAGTAGTTTTCCCCATTATCTATTCTCCCCTTCCTCTGTGTTAATAGGACTTTAACTGAGATCATTTCCCAGGCTCCTTTTAAATTAGTTGTGGCCAAAGGAATGTGAACAACAAAAAAATGACATTTAGAACTATAGATTCCTATAATTTAAAATAAGAGTGTGGATTCCTATACTGCCCCTTTCCTCGTCCTTTCCCCATCAGCTGGAATTTCAATATGATGCCTGTGTTGGATAAGCCCTCTTAGATAAGAAGGTAGGAGCCCTGTGTGAAAGATCATAGAACCAAAATGAAGGAATCTTGGTCCCAACTTCATGGAGTGAACTGTCAGTGAGAACTAGACTGTTAACACACAGACTGCTAAGTGAAAGAAATAAACTTTACTTAGTTTAAATCAGTCATTTTGGCCACATTAGAGCAGCCTAACTCATAGCCAGTCCCAGATGTACACATTATAATTCTTCTAAAATTGTTTATTAGAGACAAATCATGCTGCTGCTGCTGCTTCTCCTCTTCCTCCTCCTCCTCTTCCTCCTCTCCTTCTCCTCCTTTCCCCCCTCCTCCTTCTTTCTTTCTTTCTTCTTCTTTCTCTCTTTCTTTTTCTTTCTCTCTTTCTTTCTTTCTTTTTCTTTCTTTCTTTCTTTCTTTCTTTCTTTCTTTCTTTCTTTCTTTCTTTCTTT
>NW_012118388.1:1682607-1684563 GCF_000951035.1 Colobus angolensis palliatus
AGATGGAGTCTTGCTCTGTCGCCCAGGCTGGAGTGCAGTGGCGCGATCTTGGCTCACTGGAATCTCCACCTCCTGGGTTCACGCCATTCTCCTGCCTCAACCTCCCGAGTAGCTGGGACTACAAGCGCTTGCCACTGCACCAGCTGATTTTGTTTTTGTATTTTTAGTAGAGACGGGGTTTCACCATGTTAGCCAGGATGGTGTCCAACTCCTGACCTCGTGATCTGCTCGCCTCGGCCTCCGAAAGTACTGGCCACCGCGTGAGCCACCGTGCCAGGCCTCTTTCTTCTTTCTTATTCCTCTTCCTCCTCCCCCTCTTCCTCCTCCTCCTCCTTCTTTATAATTCTAACCCATGGAGCTGAATATAAACATACAGAAGACGGTGAAGCAAAGTTCTTTCATAGACAACATTTCCTAGAAACTTGCTCAAAGTTCTTGCTCAAAGGAATGTCGGCAGCCACCAGAAGCTGGAAGAGACAAGGAAAAAATTCTCCCCCAATGCCTTCAGAGGGGGTGTGGCCCTATGGACACTTTGATTTCTTCCCAGTAATACTGAGTTTAGGCTTCTGGCCTCCACAGTTACATAACAGTAAACCCCTGTTGTCTTTAAAGCAATAAAAAAAGTTCTCGCTCAAGAAATATTTCTAAGCCAGTTCATATGCTGCAGAGAAAAGGCTGAGTAAGCTGACTGCCGATAGCACATTGACCAGGCTTTATGAGATCCTTCTGATTGTAATTCAGTGTGGCTTAATAATTAAGGCTACAAGCTGCAAGATGAAGTGGTGTTTTCATTGTGGAGAAAGGCATGGTCATGGTTTCCGTAGTATGGGTACAACTGAAAGGGTAGGAAGAATAAATCCAGGAAAAGGAAAATCTCATCCACTAGGATGAAACAATTTGCTCATGACCTACATATGGAACATGCAGGATTTGTAGGGAGTAATCAGAAAAGCATCTTTCATTTTATCTATCAGTAATCCTTTAAATGTCCTCAGTGTGGGTTGTCCTCCAAAAATAGAAACTTGAGCAATCTTATAAGTTTCCCAGTAATATCCAGGTAATAACATTCCCTATTGTCTGAGAACACATGGACACAGGAAGGGGAACCACACACTGGAGTATGTCTGTGGTTGGGGGTGGTGGGAAGGAACAGCATCAAGATAAGCTAATGCATGTGGGGCTTAATACTTAGGTGATGGGTTGATAGGTGCAGCAAACCACCATGGCACACACTTACCTATGTAACAAGCCTGCACATACTGCACATGTATCCCAGAACTTAAAATAAAATAAAATAAAATAAAAATGGTTTTAAAGCCCTATTGTCTCTTTAAGTACAGTCTCAATTTACTAATTACAAAGTGTTTGGCCTGATACATTAATCAACATTTTAATTTTAATCACCCTTTCCCCAAGCTGGGACAGACTAAGGTAGGCTCCTGAACTTCTCACTGGTTCTCTCATCTCAACCCCTCTCACTAGCTATTCTCTCCTCCAACATGGATATGGAGTGGGAGCAGAAAAATACTAGTGAGACATGACAAAGATTCCTTGCTTGACCAAACTTTAGTCAGGCTCATGATTGAAACTTCTCATAGGTCCATCTGTGCACTTTTTTGTAAAATCCACTTTTAGCAAGAACCCTGCTAAGTCATTTTAGCCAGAACCCTCTACCCTCCCTATCTTATCACCCTCGAGATCTAGTCAGGTTCATCCCCCTCCACTATCCTGCAGGTGATATCTGATCATCATGGCCTATCTTCTGCAAAAATCCTGTTAGGTTAGTTTAGCCAGAATCCTCACTACCCCTAATGTTTCTTTTTAGTAATTTTCCATCCACTGACCCCTGTCCTGTCCTCTGGCTATAAATTCCCACTTGCCCAGTGGAATTGAGCACAGCTTTTTTTTTTTTTTTTTATATATACTTTAAGTTCTAGGGTACATGTGCATAACATG
>NW_012118388.1:1685593-1722201 GCF_000951035.1 Colobus angolensis palliatus
ATCCAGAACCTACAAAGAACTCAAACAAATTTACAAGAAAAAAACAAACAACTCCATCAAAAAGTGGGCAAAGGATATGAACAGACATTTCTCAAAAGAGCACAGCTTTATACTGAGATCTCTGTTCCCATATTACAGTAATTCTGAATAAAATATGTTTTTATAACTTTACTACCTATTTTTTCTTTGACAGAATTACCTTCCTAAATGACTTCACTACCTCTGGACTTGGCTGATATGTCATGTTCTCTCTCTCATGGAAACTTTTGTAATTCCACTGGAGGCTACCGTGGTGCCCTTCCCAACTGTGACTCTATTGAGATGGCCAGTGCTTCTCCTTTGGTGAACTGTCCCCAGTCCACCATTAGTAACTATCTCTGATAATACACATCACAGCTTCTTACTTTTGGCGTCATTGTGTCCTGGAAAGTAACTTTCTAAAATAGGAATCCTTTTAATACAACTGAGGGTACGTTTTCAGGATTTACCCTAGTACAGATAATAAATGTTTCTTCCTCATTGTCTTACTCTAGGATGAACTATTTCAAAAGAAATGTAATATGTTCAGTAGCTTTTTGTTGATAAGTGAATGAATAAAAAGGTTGTTCTGCTATAACACAATCTTCTTGAACTTGAAATTATATAATTTCTTTTTTAATCCATAAATCTCTTAATCTTTCTCCTGGTCCATTAGTAGGACAATCAAACATCAACCAATTATCATGTATATGTTCAGCATGGGCTATTTAGTATCATTTTCTAGATGTTTTTAAAAAATGTAGAAGATGTGGGCTGGGCATGATGGCTCACACATGTAATCTCAGCACTTTGGGAGGCAGAGGCAGGTGGATCACGATGTCAAGAGATAAATCATCCTGGCCAATGTGGTGAAACCCCGTCTCAACTCAAAATACAAAAATTAGCTCAGCGTGGTGGTGCACGCCTGTAGTCCCAACTACTCGGGAGGCTGGGGCAAGAGAATAGCTTGAACCCAGGAGGTGGAGGTTTCAGTGAGCCAAGGTCACACCACTGCACTCTGGCCTGGTGACAGAGTGAGACTCCATCTCAAAAAAAAAAAAAAAAAGAATAACATTGTGTACAAAAGATGTGGAACTCACTGTATACACAATAATCCTCAAAAGACACAAGGGAGCTGCTATTTTTCTTCAAGAACTCTAATTTTATCTTTTATCAGTTGACTTGCTCTCTTGTTCATACTCCCAAGCATATACTTATTTGTTAATTATATAGCATTCAGGTATGAAGACAGAATCAAACAGTAACAGAAAGACAAAGGAGAAGAAGAAAAGGAATAAGAAGGAGGAGGACAAAAAATAGCGGAAGAGGAATGAGTACATTAGGAAGAAATATGTATTGCCTGCGAAAACCTAGGGGCAGAATGTATGTGTGTGTCCATTCTCATGCTGCTACAAAGAACTGCCCAAGACTCAACAATTTATAAAGGAAAGAGGTTTAATTGACTCAACCCTGCAAGGCTGAGGAAGCCTCAGGAAACTTACAATCATGGCAGAAGGGGAAGTAAATACATCTTTCTTCACATGATGGCAGGAAGGAGAAGAATGGGTGTCCAGTGAAGGGTGAAGCCCCTTATAAAACCATAAGATCTTGTGAAAACTAACTCACTATCATTAGAACAGTATGGGGGAATCTCCCTATGATTCCATTGTCTCTACCTGGTCCCTCCCATGATACATGGGGATTATGAGAACTACAATTCAAGATGAGATTTGGGTGGGGACACAGCCAAACCATACAGTTCTGCCCCTGGCCCCATCCCAAATCTCATATCCTCACAATTCAAAACACAATCATGTCTCCCCAACAGTCCCCCAAAGACTTAATTCATTCCAGCATTAACCCAAAAGTCCAAGTCCAAAGTCTCATGTGAGACAAGGCAAGTCCCTTCCACCTATGAGCCTATAAAATCAAAAACGAGTCAGCTACTTCCTAGATACAAAGGGGGTACAGGCATTGGGTAAATACACCTATTCCAAATGGGAGAAGTTGGCCTAAATGAAGGGGCTGCAGAACCCATGTAGGTCTGAAATCAAATAAGGAAGTCATTAAACCTTAAAGTTCCAAAGTGATTTCCTTTGATTCCATTTCTCACATCCAGGTCACACTGATTCAAGAGGTAGGCTCTCCGTGGCTTTTCAGGGTACAGCTCCCCTTCCAGCTGCCTTACAGGCTGGCATTGAGTGTCTGTGGCTTTCTAGGTGCATGGTGTATGCTGTTGGTGGATCTATCATTCTGGGGTCTGGAAGATGGTGGCCCTCTTCTAACAGCTCCACTAGGCAGTGGAGCTCTGTTTGGGGACTCTAACCCCACATTTTCCTTCCACACTGCCCTAGCAGAAGTTCTCCATGAATGCTCTGCTCCTGCAGCAACCTTCTGTCTGGATATCCAGGCATTTCCATACATCCTCTGAAATCTAGGTGGAGGTTCCCAAACCTCAATTCTTGACTTCTGTGCACCTGCAGGCCCAAAGCCATGTATAAACTACCAAGTTTTGGGGATTGCACTTTCTGAAGTAATGGCCTGAGCTGTATGTTGTCCCCTTTAAGCCATGGTTGGAACTGAAGCAGCTGGGATGCAGCCCATGAAACCATTTTTCCCTTCTAGGCCTTTAGGTCTCTGATGGGAGGGACTGGCTGTGAAGGTCTTTGACATGCTCTGTAGACATTTTCCACATTGTCTTGGTGATTAACATTCAACTCTTTGTTACTTATGCAAATTTCTGCAGCAGGCTTGAATTTCTCCCCAGAAAATGCATTTTTATTTTCTATTGCATCTTAAGTCTGCAAATTTTTCAAACTTTTCTGCTCTGTTTCCTCTTGAACTCTTTGCCACTTAGAAATTCATTCTGCCAAATACCCTAAATCATCTCTCTTGAGTTCAAAGTTTAATAGATCTCTATGCCACCAGTCTAATTGCATAGCAAGAGTGACCTTTACTTCAGTTCCCAACAAGTTCCTTATCTCCATCTGAGACCACATCAGCCTGGATTTCATTGTCCATGTCACTATCATCATTTTAGCCAAAGCCATTCAAGAAGTCTCTAGGAAGTTCCAAACTTTTCCAGATCTTCCTGTCTTCTGAGCCCTACAAGTCTCTCAGAAGTTCCAAACTTTCCTACATTTTCCTGTCTTCTTCTGAGCCCTCCAAACTGCTCCAAACTCTACCTGTTACCCAGTTCCAAAGTTGCTTGCACATTTTTGGGTATCCTTCTAGCAGCACCCCACTCTACCAGTTCCAATTTACTGTATTAGTCCATTCTCATACTGCTAATAAAGACATACTCAAGACTGGGTAATTTATAAAGAAAAGAGGTTTAATTCATTCACATTTCTGCAGGACTGGGGAGGCCTCAAGAAACTTATAATCATGGTGGGAGAGGAAGCCAACACATCCTTATGCACATGGCGGCAGGGAGAAGAATGAGAGCCGAGAGAAGGTGGAGGGCCCTTAAAAAACCGTCAGATCTCATGAGAACTAGCCCATGAGAAAAGGTTGAGAGAAACCACCCCCATGATTCAATTATCTCCACCTGGTCCCTCCCACGACATGTGGGGATTATAGGAACTACAATTCAATATGAGATTTGGGTGGGTACACAGTCAAACCATATCAGTGTGTGTAAACTAAACTCTCCAAAATAAGAATGAAGTGTTGTTTCCTTTTAAGTTTCCACCATCTATAAACATGAGATGAAATGCATTTTTAAGAACTTTCAAATGAAGATTGTGAAGAGTAATTAATGTCCAAAATACATTCCCCAATCTCTGATTTTCTATAATGATGATAAAAACATTATGGAAAATATTTTACCGGTATAATTTTCTTTTGTTTTCCATAGAAACAGTAGTCATTTTTGCCAGCTGAGGCTCTGATAACTGACTTCTTTACTCTAACTGGGGCCAGAGGAAAGGTGACAGCGATCACCTGTCTGTCCACGTTCACTGACCTTTTTCTTCTATATTCCTTATGTCTGCTATCACATCCCATGTAGGTTAAAGATCAGGCTTCCTCTGGAGTTTGGGTATTCATGAAGCCTACAAACATTTTAAAAAATGGTTAAAGGACATAGTGAAGAAACTTCCCAAAATTCCATTTTAAGGAAAGCATCATTTGTATACACCACTTTGTTCTTGTACATTTAAGATTATTGTTTCTGAATTATTATATCCCACATATAAACATACTACAACTACATGCTCCATGTCAAAGAATTTGGAGTGGCACTAAAATAACTCATATGTCCAACTTTAACATGGGGATGTGCTTAGGGATGTGTTTAGTGCAGTGAGCAACCTATGACTCTTTTTTTCTTGAAATAACCACAGGAAGCTTTGAAAATGTGGCTCAGTGCAAAGAACCAATATTTTCTAAGGAATTTCCTGGTGAATAATGTTATTTATTATCTAATTCTATGAGTTATATTAAGATTATTTCATAAGCCATTCTTTTAATTCTTCCTGAGCAGGGAGTTGTTCAAATTTTACATAAAAATTTTCATGGTTAACATTTCCTCACCTCCCCTTTTCCACCCAAAATCAAAGACAGGCAAGAGTTTCCCAAATATTCTTTAAATTGCAATCCAGTGCAACTTTTAAAACTTTAATTTATCTTTAATAATGTCACTTCCATTTTCTAGAAGCATTGTGTCACCCAGAGTTACACAGCAATTAGTGGTAAAGTAAAAAGAAATCTGGAGTTCCTAAATATTTCCCTTATTTAAGCATATTTTTTTTTTCCAGAAAAGGAATGCCATTTAAAGTAGGAAACTTCTCTAATCAAATTGTTGAGAGAGGAAAAAGTAGAGAAAACAATTGTAAGAAGGTGCTTAAATTTGGATATTCCTTTTCTTTTGAATTTCATGCTGGGGACTTTGAAGAGTTGGTTTGGCCTGTGCATGTGGAGGTTTAATGAAAGCACATGCCCTAGTGGAACCCCAGTACTCCAACACTAGGGAGATTTTTGGAAGATAGGCATAAGAACGGAGGGCATTAAAATGCAGGTGAATGTGGGTAGAGCAGCAACCATTAATGAGATTTCACCTTCCTAGGACTTAAAGGCAACAAGCTCCTACTTTATTTCAAGCTATTCTTACTGTATGCCATGATAAAAACCATTCTGTTAACAGCTCCTGGTGGTGTTTCAAAGAGGCAGGAAGTAACATTACATGATTGAGCAATCTCCCATGACTTCTTCCTTCTAATTTGTTGGGGAAGCATGAAAATGCATAGCCGTAGTGTTTTCTTGTGCTGGGCAGAGCTTAAAGAACTTCACCTTTGTGTTCTGGTTTCTATAAGTTCCAGATGAAAATGTTGCTGTACCCATCTTTTTCTTCATCATATACACATGCACAGTGATATGGCTTGGCTGTGTCCCCACCCAAATCTCATCTTGAATTCTCACCTCTTGTGGTAGAGACCCAGTAGGAAGTAATTGAATCATGGTGCAAGTATTTCCTGCACTGTTCTTGTGATAGTGAATAAGTCTCATGAGATCTGATGGTTTTAAAAGGAGGAGTTCCCCTGCACAAGTTCTCTCCCTTTGCCTACTGCCAATCATGTAAGATGTGAATTGCTCATCTTTGCTTCCACCACGATTGTGAGGCTTCCACAGCCATGTGGAACTGTAAGTCCAATTAAGCCTCTTTCTTTGGCAAATTGCCTAGTCTTTGGTATGTCTTTATCAGCACCATGAAAATAAACTAATACACAGATAGACACACATGCACGCGTGCGCATGCGCGTGCACACACACACAATTTCCCTAAGAGTACAGTAAATGCTTCTTGGCAATTTCTTACCACAAACTTGGACCTGTCAGTTGATTTCTTTGCTTATAGAAGAAGCAACTCATTTTGACTAACTTATGAGAAAGGAAGTATTTTTTAGGGATACTGGAGGCTCATAGAATCTATAGGAATGCTAGAAATCAGGTGTGGGATTATCATGAGATCCTGGGGGTGTCTCCTCACCAGGAGGAAACCTCTGTGACTGGTGGTGCCTTCTGCCTGAGTATTGCTCGTCACCATTGGACTCATTCTGCCCACTCGGCCTGGCAGGCTGCACTCAGCTCACACTACTGGCCTAGATCCCACACAGCTCACACTACTGGCCTGGATCCCACACCTGCCAAGAGAGAATCAGGCATGGAGCAGTAAGGGGTGTGTGGGTGAGTGAGTACAGGGTCTGGCCACTGTGCACAGCCAGGCACACCGGCTGCTGTAGCAGGGTGGGCAGCTCCAGGTGCAGGCACAGGTGCCAGCTTTATGGAAACCTGCAGCTGGACCAGATGTACCATACACAGCTTCCGCTGAGGGCACCTATGTGTGGATGAAGGGAACACAGCAGGACCCGGAAGCTTGGAGATGCCAGGAACCACAGAACCCCAAAGAGGGTATCACAGTCCTGGCTCCAGGAGCTCCTAGGCCTGGGATTCTTGAAGGATCGCAGCGCTTCTTTCCTTCTCATTGCCCACGATGTAGCAAGGAGCAGGGAGACACATTTCACCTATGTTTGTGTTACAGCTCTTTCAGTCCAACCAACTGGCAGGTCCAGAGTTCTTGTCTCATGTCTAGAAAGAATGAGGCATATGAACAACTGGAGGCAAAGCAAGATGGAGAGGAGCTTCAATGAGCAGTAGAACAGCCCTCAGGAGATCCGCAGTGGATAGCTTCCCTCCACAGGCACATAGTCCCAATGATTGTTCAAGTCTGGCTGAGTCCAGGCTTTTTATGTGCTCAGAAGGGAGGCAGCGCATGCTGATTGGTCTGGGCAGCTGTGGGCGGGACCAGAAAAAGCATAGTAAGTTCTTACTCTAGGCCGGGGACTCCATCTAGAACTGGCAGCCTGGCCCCCAGGCTTCAAGCTGTACCTGTGGCATGAAGGCGGGGCATCACCGGGGACGCTCCCTTTTCCACCCAGGAGCCTGTCTGTCTCCTGCTGTCATCAGCATGCCATCGGCAGCACCTAGGCTGTTCCTGCCCAGGGACATCTATAGGCTGATGCTGAGCCGACCTCAGCCTCTCATAGGAGTCTGGAGGGGACCGTGGTGGCAGGGGGCTGGCATGTTAGCACTATCCCAAACGTATACACACCTGACCAGGTTCCAACAGTATTCGGGGGCAGCCACAACTTTGCTCTGCCTCAGAGCAGACCCTGGGAGTGGGACAAGGCTATGGAACAGGAGCCAGTACTTCCAAGCCTGTGGGGGAAGGGAGGCTTCCGGAGCCCTGAGAGCGCAGGGATGCCCAGGTCTGGAGCTGTGGCTGGGAGGTTGCAGCTGTGCCCAGGAGCATGGGGCTCCCACCCTGTCAACTTGGTAGGGGGTGGGGCTCCCATATGTTCCCCAACCCGGCTGACTTTGCAAAGTTCGCAGCCTTGGCCACTCCTCCCCTGCTGCAGACAATGTCTTTTCAGCAGCCACTCCCGACAGGTGGCTGCTGCCATCAGGAGTGTACTGCAGGCACAGTGGTGTTTCTAAAGTCTGTGAATCTGAGACTGTGGGAAAGGTTGCAAGTCCTGCTGCTGGGGTGTGGGATGAATGGACCCTCCTACCATTTCTATTTATGTGTCATGTACTCATCATTCACATTCTAAGCCAGAACTAGTCATTGGCCTAGGTTGGGTCATGTGCCTCCTTCTAGGTTAAGACATGGCTGGACAGGACACCTGATTTTAGCCACACTGGAACCTGTCCAAAGGAAAAAGATGTTATTTCTCAGCAAAGAAATGGAAGTGCTAATTGGAAGGGAAAAAGTAAGCCAGGAAACCAAACATCAATGAAGTTTAACACAACAGGCTGAGAAGGAAGAAGAGAGCAGAAGAGCAGGGCCCAAATCATCATAGGGTCAATGCAGCCATTCCTGTTGCCAGAGCTAGCACTCCCAATGGGGTGCTTGTGATTTGTAGGGACGCCTCTGATTTGTGACCCTTGGGAACCGTTAAGCTTCTTGTTCCATTGCTCCAAGTCCTTTTGCCCAGCAATCCTCTGTGTTCTGTGGAATCTTCATTAGCTATCACCTTACAGAAAAGATCCTTAGGGTGCAGATGAGGCTGTGAAACCAGATTGTATGATAACTTCTTGCCTTCTGAACTTTCTCTTGAACTGATGAGGACAACTGGGCTCCTCACTGCTTAAATATTCTGAAACCCTAGTATTAAAAATTGTAGGTAATGGCAAAATGTTCTGAAGCTTTCATTGAGGTATGTTTATGAGAAAGAGTAATGTGCTTTTCATGTGAAAGCACAGTGATTTGAAGAAGGAAAAGGAATATAACCAGCAAAGCTTTAAAACTAAAACGGAGACTCTCTCAGCAATGTTTGTATAATTCATGTTGCAGGCATTTCGAGCTGCCTAATTGAACCATTTCAAAATGTCACATAATCAATGATTTCTGAGTTGTGCAGAGATACAGAATATGCATACACATTTGGCAAAACTCGTCAAATTCTTAACCTATATTTCTGGAGGAAAAATAGGATTCTTGTATTGGAACTTTAAACTTTATCTCTTCCACATTCTCCTTTGTGAAATTTAATTTCTGATGAGGAGGATTATAGATTAATGTTTTCAATCCCTGTCTCACTTGAGACTTTGGGACTATATGTCTCTCGCTCTCTGTGGTGATTGTTGTGGCAATTTTCTCCACAGCCTCATCTTCGTTTAAGTCACATCATACTTCTTCCAAGCCAGTCAAAAATTGCCTTTGTATTTGAGCCTCTATCTTCCTGCTTTTTCTGTTTCCCCATTCCCGGAATCTATCTGAAGTTGCCTTCTTAAGTGGAATTCTTCACTGCTAATTGAGAAGCAGCTTATCCTGGAAATTGTGAAGGTGATACACACTCTCTTACTGAAGTCCCAGACTTAAACTCCTGGAGGCTAGAAATGCCAGAAAATGCTTACAGTCTGACAGAGAAGAAGGAGTTAATTATTGGCCAGGGCTAGACCTAGCCACATCTCATTAAAATGTCTGGTAATACATTCAGAGCATCAAGGAGGAAATGAAAAGAAAACATCAGAAGGCTAAAGATGAAAGGAGAGCAATACAATAATAAGAGAGGGCTTCTAATTTCTCAACTGTTTTAAATTTTTCTTTAAAGAACCGACTTCTCTTCTGGTTTTAAGCCTTCTTTGTTGCAAAGCTATTAGTGTGCTGAGCCACAGTCACTCAGTGACAACAGCAATCAGGGTAGGTTCGAGAAACATGATGCCAAATTGGATCTTGGCATATTGGTATTTTATTTCTCAAACATTGGACAAAGAAGTGATATGACTTCAAAGGGGATAAACAGGAAGGTGCAAACTGGCTGGAATATATGTACATATACAAGTATATGTAAATATACATACACTCACCCACAGTTATAAAATGAGGAGGATACAGACAACCTCTAGGTTCCTGTTTTAGAAACATGGTCTTTCTAGGTTTCTACTAGTTCTATGAATATACAGACTATTACATGGAGAGAAGGGATAGAAAGCATATCACAACACAGAAAGAACATGCAGAAACCTGTGCAGATGAAAGGCGGAAAATCTTCAGGAAATAGCAAATTTTCCAGGTTGACTGCAACATAGAAGACTTACAAGAGACTTACAAAAGATAATGCATAGAAGAAATAATAGAATCTACAAAAGAAAAAAGAATCAAGAAATATAAGGGAAAAGTTTATACTAACCTACTCCATGATACTCCTGTGAAGAATGAAATACACAATACACATGTACACGTGCACATACATATACAGATATATTAGACTCTCACTAGATATATTCATATGAAGCACTTTAAAAAATGTGACACATTTGGCCGGGCGCAATGTCTCATGCTTGTAATTCCAGCACTTTGGGAGGCTGAGGTGAGCGGATCATGAGGTCAAGGCATCGAGACCATCCTGGCCAACATGGTGAAACCCTGTCTCTATTTAAAAAATACAAAACTTAGCTGGGTGTGGTGGTGCGTGCCTATAATCCCAGTTACTCAGGAGGCTGAGGCAGAAGAATCACTTGAGCCAGGGAGTTGGAGGTTGCAGTGAGCTGAGATTATGCCATTGCACTCCAGCCGGGGGACAGAGCGAGACTCCATCTCAGAAAAAAAAACAAAAACAAAACAAAAAAAAGGAGACACACTCTATCTAAATATAAGGTAGTATTAGAATTATTAGATAATTAGGCAATAGTGATCCATCAGAAGTTTCTTTTAAACAGGAGATGTAATGAAAGAGGGTGGGGCAATAATATTTTAATAGAAGTAGATAAATGTCATAAGATATATAAAGTGGATAGAGTTTTAATTTAGATCGTGGCAAATTCTAGTCCACCAGTTAAATTCAGTCCACTGCCAATTTTTATAAATAAATTGTTATTGCAACATGATCATGGCCATTTGTTTAGAAATTGTCTATGGCTGCTTCCACACTACCATCTCAGAGTCAAGTAGTTGCAAAAGAGATCATATGGCCTGCAAAGTGTAAAATATTCACTATCTTGCCCTTTACAAAAAGTTTGTCCATCCCTTCTCTAGATTATCAGAATAATAAAATTAGTGAACACTTATTAATCACTCACTATGTGCCAGGCACTGTTTTAACATGTTACATGGTTAAGTACCTTAGGAAGGTAGGTACCCTTATTGTAGCCATTCAGCAGAAGGGCAACGAAATTTGGCAAGCTTAGGTGATTAGTGGTAGAATTCAGGATTGTGAAAATTAACAAATAAAAATACAGGACCCCCCAGTTAAATTTGGATTTCAATAAACAATGAGTAATTTCTTAGTATAAGTATGTTCCTTGCAATTTGGCGGAGCAATACAGTAATAAGAGAGGACGTTTAATTTCTCTGCAATTTGGGGGATGCTTATATTAAAAATTATTTATTCTTTATTTAAAATTCAAATTTAACTGGACATCCTGTATTTGCATTAACTGGGCATCCAACAGACTCCGGAGTTCGCTCTTAACAAATTCTATACTTTCTCTCTCTTAGAAGGATAATGGGGAGATTTGAATAGGAATGGGGAGTCTCACAGAGGAATGAGATGGACGCAGGAAATGTTTTCTGGCTAGTGAGTGACAGAGTTGGCTTTCTTCCTAGAGGCACCTTGCAGATTTAGCTTGGTTTTGAGCTGAGAAAATTAAATAAGCTCTGAATTGGTTTCTGTATGGTATTGTCTAAATTTAGGATCTGGTGCTCAGAGAGTAATTAAGACTAGGGACATAGATTAAGAATCACCTGAATGCAAGTGGCAATGAAAGTTAGATATAAATGCCAATTCTGAGGAATTCAGGGTAGGTGTTAACTTAAATCAGACCTAAAATATACTTCTAGACAGTGCTAACCTGCTAGTATTCGGCAGAGCTTTCAAAATCCATTCTATTTCCATAGTAAAAGCCCAACCAGAATTGCACAATAATTTCTCATCAATACTTAAGAAAAAAACAATAAAAAGGAGACGCTCAACTCTTTCTCAGAGACACAAGTGTCCTGAGATTTGTAGGCCTGACTATGCTAAAAAAGTAAAATTTCTGACTAGGAAAGTAAGCTCCACATATCCTTTCTGTTCTTAGAAATAGGGCCACAGATGTGGGAAGCAGCATATTGAAAAGTGCAGCCCATCAAGAGCAATAAAATTCAGCACAGGCAACAGCTCAGAGTTTACTTAGGGGTGTGGTATGTTGCTGTTGGATCTATAAGCCTGCTCTAATGGATTATTTTGTACAAAGCAGCTTGAACAAGGCAAGTGCTAGATATTGTTATTGCAATTGTTACAGGCAATAGTCCATGAGTCCAATTACATACAGGCAGTGCCCCAGACACTGATTTTGCTAATTGCTATCCCTGAGACTTGGAATTCACTTTTATCCCAGTTGCATAATTTTTCAGTGAAAGGATGTGATTTCTATCCTAATGGAAGAGATTGAAATGCTGGCTGCTTCATGACATAATTGGTTACATTACGGGCTAGTTGTTGACTTTGCAAATCTAGCAAATATAAATGAAAAAGTGTAACACCTATTTGAAATTATATATTCATCCTTTACAATCTATCTCTAAGTACTCTGGATCCCAGGTAATAATCAATTATATCTAAAAATTTGGCAGACATTTATTGGATACCTACTGTGTGTCAGACATATGCTAGGTAATAGGGATACTCAGATTAATTACCCAATTCTAACCACCAGGCATTCACAGTCAAAAATAAGAGACAGAAATTTACACAAGTGAATGTCATTAGATGTGATCCATCATGTAACAGAAAGCCATGGTGGAAGCCCAAATGAGAGAATATTCAATGCTTTTTAAGGAGGTCAAGACATATTTCATAAAGGAGGTTCTGATGGAATGGAGTCTTAATATTTAACAATGAGTTTACCAGATGACAAAAGAAGAGAGAATGAGGACAGAAATTTATGGTAGCATTAGGGAAACACATTGTAGGAAGAAAGAAAAATGAGGGCAAGGAGTAGAGAGAGAATCTCTTTAGTAGACTAAAGCAAGAACTGACAAATTATGGCTTATAGACCAAAATCAGCCCACTGCCTGTTTTTGTAAATAAAGTTTTATTGGCAAAAAGCCAAGCTCATCCATTTAGATATTGTTTATGGCTGCTTTTGCAATACAATAGCAGAGCTGAGTAACTGCAACAGAGATGCTATGGTTTACAATTGCTAACACTATTTGGCCTTTTACAGAAAAAGGTTGCTAACCCTTAGACTACAGCATCTGCCTACATACAAGAAAACAGAATTTGATTCTGAGATTAAAAATAAAATTGTGGCATGTTCAATAAGTAAACCAAATTTACCTTGTGTCTCTTGTGTGATAGGCAAAATGTGGAGATGAATATCACTGAATAACAAAATCCCAAATCTCAACTAAGGGCAAAAGAAAGTAGAAGTGGGGAAAGCCATTATATAAGTAGTTGCACGAATGACATAATCCAGGAATATAGAAACTACAGGGACACCACAAAAAAAGGAAGTAATTATCTCTGCTTGGGATCTCTGCTTTAGAATACAGGTCTGTTGCAACAGATAGGCTTTAAAGAATAAGCAGGAGTTGTCAACTAAGTGAAACAGCATCGATTCTATTTCTAAAACACATATATTAGGTTGGTGCAAGAGTAATTGCGTCTTTTGCCATTAAAAGGAGTTCAAGACCAGCCCAACCCAAGCAACACAGCAAAATCTCATCTCTAAAAAATGACAAAAATTAGCTGGGTGTGGTGGTGTGCGGCTATAGTCCCAGCTACTGGGAAGGCTGAGCGGGTAGGATCACTTGAGCCTGGGAGACGAAGGCTGCAGTGAGCTGTTTTTGCACTACTACATGCCAGCCTGGGTGATAAAGGAAAAAAAATGTTGCATGCAGTCATGTGTAGCTTAATAATGGTGACAGGTGCTGAGAAATGCATTCTTAGGTGATTTCATTGTTGTGGGAACATCATAGAGTGCACTTATACAAGCTGAGACGGTATAGCCTAGGTATATACTAGGTTATATGTCAGCGCTTCTTGCTCCTAGGCTACAAGCCTGTACAGCATATTTCTATACTGAATGCTGCAAGCAATGGTAACACAATGTAATAATGTGTACTGCAAGGAATTATAACGCAAGTATATTTAACACATCTAAATGTAGAATAGATAGAGTAAAAATACAACATAAAAGATCAAATGTGGTCCATCTCTATAGGGCACTTTACATGAATGAAGCTTGTAGGACTGGAATTTGCTCTTGGTGAGTCAGTGAGTGAGTGAAGGCCTAGTGGTCTTCACAGTGAATGTGGAGGCTTAGGACATTACTGTATACTACTGTAGACTTTACAAATGCTGTACACTTAAACTACAATACATTTAGATGAGGTTTTTCCTACAATAAATTTACATGAGATTTTTTCTTCAATACTAAATTAACAGTAGCATACTATTACTTTTTACCTTATAAATTGTTTAAGTTTTTAAAAATTTTGTTTCTTTTCTAATAATACTTAGCATAAAATACAAATGCATTGTACAGCTCTACAAAAGTATTTTCTTTCTTTATATCCTTATTTTATAAGCATTTTTCTGTTTTAAAATTTTTTATTTATGTATTTTACTTTCTAAGATCTTTTGTTAAAAATTAAGACACAAACACACACATTAGACTAGGCCTATACAGGGTCAGAATCATCAATATCACCGTCTTCCACCTCTACATCTTGTCCCGTCGGAAGGTCTTCAGGGACAATAACAAGCATGGAGTGTCCTCTCTTAGGATAACAATGCTTTCTTCTGAATACCTCCTGAAGGACCCATTTGAGGCTGTTTTACAGTTTAATAATTTTTATAAGTAGGAGGAAAATACTGTAAATAATGATAAACAGTATAGTATAGTAAATACATAACCCACTAACATAATTCTTCATTATTATTATTAAGTATTATGTACTGTACATAATTGTATGTGTTATTACATTAAATATGAAAAGAAAAACTAAATGAATCAGTTGGATACATTAAACATGAAAAAAGAAAAAGGAAAGCATAGTTATATATGCTAGACTATTATGCAACTGGCAGCACAGTAGGCTTGTTTACACCAGTATCACCACAAACCGGTGAGTAATGCATTGGGCTATGATGTTATGGCAGCTACAACGTCCCCAGGTGATAGGGACATTTTTAGCTCTGTTATAATCTTATGGGGTCACCATTATACATGCAGTCCATTGTTGATCAAAATGTCATTATGTGGAAGACGACTATACTACAATCACAGAAATGTCAACATTATGACTAGACATTTTAATGCTGCAAATTGTGCACAAAGGAGAGGCCTTTTTCCTCATTGCTCCCACTCATAAGCAGATGGAAAATAATCTGACACATTTGGAACAGCTGGTAGTGTAGAAGTCATCTTCACATTTTAGAAACCATTTTGTGTTATGGCAAGAATTAGTTGTGCCGATTCCCACCAGAATCTTGTGTCAGAACTTCCCTGATTTGACTCCTGGAATCTCCTTGGCAGGAAGATTCTCCAAATGCAGGCTCTAAGGACAAACTGCAAAGGTGGTTGCCTAAGACTACATAAAATGCCAAAAATAGAGACTAAAGCAAGATGAAGGATGCTTGTTTGCAAATCAATTTCCTTAAGCACTAGAACATGGTCTTTTTCTCTAAATAAATAACTAAATGAATAACTAAAGGTATCTTTCTTAGCCATGTTATACATTTAAACTTTACCATAACAAACTAATGCAGTCTCACAGAGATATGTCCAAAATCTATTAGGTCAGACATTCTAGAGGTTAGTTTCTGATAAACACGCATATTTTGCGTAAAAGAGTTTAAATAAAATACAAATACTTCGATAATATATATCTTTACTTGTACTGAGTAAATTGGATATTATTTTAGAATATGTAACTTTAAAAGGCAAATATTTCAAATGCTCATCATGAGGCTTATACATATATTTTTAAGAATGATGTTATACTGTTATACTGTTTGATTAATACATACATTGTTTTCTTTTCAGTGAAATAAATATACAAGTCACCTGGGCTGAGAATTTACTATGCAATCTTAAAGTAATGACCTGGGTTAGTGGCTTACTTCTAGTTCCTTTCACTGGTATTTTATTGCTCTCCCAGTTACACTTTAAAAGTCACTTGTTTGGTTCAAAAATAAACGATACAGTCTTGCTCTTTAGATTGATTTTACCCACATTATGATCAGTGAAATCATAGATGTTGCCATGCCTTAGAAATTAATGGGACATGCCCAATTAATAAAAGCAGGATGGAACACTGAGGCAGAGGCTAAGAACTGGCACTCTATCTACACTCTAGGTAAAATGATATTTTACAATGGCTTTGACCTCTAGCTTCCCTTTGGGGATAGGATTCATTAGACTGCTTTCAGCTCTGCTTAGCAAAATCCCCACCCGCTTCACTTTTGTGCAGACCATTTGGACTGGCACCATTCCTGGACTGGCCTTGGGAAGATTCATGGATCAACTGATCTCGGGAGTGTTTTTAATAATTAATTCCTTTAAAAATATGCTTGGCTGCCTACTGTGTGTCAGACACTGTTCTAGAAACTGGAGATACAGTGAGGATTTGGGGGGAACTGAAAACAAATTCATCACTTCGGTTAAGTACAGATTCTAGTTAAGTCAAAGTTGTAATCTTTGTTTCTCTTTTTATTTGTAGTGGAAATGTGAGAATGTAAAATACAAAGCAAAAAAAAAAAAGAATAGTAATCAACCAAGAGAGTTTATTTGGAAAATGGAAAATAAAAAAAAAACTGGTTTCTAACATTCATCTAGAACAGCTACTAAGCCAGAAAATGTGAACTGCAAAAAAAAAAAAAAGGCTTAAGAAATGGAATTGTCTTAAATGTCACACAATATCAACAAATAAATAAAACCAGAGCCTCTTTCATAAAAATAAACATTAAGAAAAAGATAAGGGGATTGTTTATAAAACAGTGCCCAAAGAAAATTGAAACATTTACATAAGAAACTGTATTTCATAAGAAACGTACATAAATAAAAAAGCAAATTTAGTAATATAAAAGTAATGTTTCATAGCTTATATCATGGTATGTCTTATTTTGTAATGAATAAAACTTATAGTACATCATATATTTTTACCTCACAGATTCAGTGTCAGAAGAACTCAAACATGGCAAAGAATAGATATAACAAATACAACACAGTCAAAAGAATACGATGACTTAAGAGGAAGGACTTTTTATGAGTGTTGCCACTGTGCCTCAGTATCTGCAGGGAATTGTTTCCAGGACCCCCGACAGACAATGAAATCTGCCAGTGCTCAAGTCCCTGATAAAGAAATCTCATAGTATTTGCATATAACTTACACACATTCTCTCATATACTCTAAATCATCTCTACATATTTATAATACCTCACACAATGTAAATGCCATGTAAATAGTTGTTACACTGTAGTGTTTCTTATTTTTACTATTGTATTGTTGTTTTTAAAATTTATTTTTGAATGCCTTTATCCAGGGATGGTTGAATCCACGAATGCAGAACCCATGGATATGGAGGGCTGACTGTATTTCATCCCTATAGACTACTGAATCTCTTTAAGGCTGTTACTGTTTTGTCATATTTGTTCTTTAATTTTACATTCAAAATAAGTTTCTCTAGGGCAGCCCTCAAAGAAGAGTTCCCTTGAAGGTTTCTTGTTTGTCAACTTTCCAAGGCATATTGGAAAGTAGATATTTCTACTCAGATGGCCAAATCTCTTCCCACTTTCTCTGTAACACTTATCTCTGCCCAGTACAAAATTCCAAATACACCTTCATTTCTTCCCAAACTCTTGCCCCCCAGCATCAACTCCCTTGGTTCAGCCAAATGTTCTGCACCCCCAACATGGAGCACCGGACACTTGTGGTGGGGACTTTGGTAGTTCCTAGCTGCTCATTGCTGTATTTTTTTCCTGTGAGATAAGCACTTTTGTTGAATTGAGTTTGGAAAAATAGAATATTTTCACTCCCAATATACAGTTTGATTTCACTGCCTTTAGCCAAGACAAACACCTCCAAAATTTTCTTAAAATTTGAAAAAGTGTCTTTTGTTTTTTTGCCAGAGGTTTAACTAGATGTGAAGTATATAGTTATGATGCTCATAGAATTATAGTAAGTTAAAGAAACTGGATTTCTGTCTGACTAGCAAAGCTTGAGGTTTTTTTTTTTTTTTAACTGTGGCTTCACCCCAGTTGTCTCTGGGGTCCTCTAACCTGGAGATAACAATAAAGAAGGGCAAGGTTGGAGAGAATTTACTTCCTCCGTCTGGTGCCAGAATGGGGGCATTTAGGGAGTAGAGAATGGCTTTTGTCACACAGTATGCCTCATCAGAATCACCTTAGGAAACTGCTTTTCAAAACTTCAATATTTGTCATTGGTATAGTTCCCAAGGATTTTGATACATTGATATTAGGAGCTTTAGGTGGATTTGTGGAAATATTTTTGAAATGTCCGAGTACCGTGATTTGAAAAAAATTCATTTGAATGCAATCATCTTAAGACTGCTGTGTTTGCAAGCAGTACCACTAGTTCAATGTAATAATTTTTCTCAGTTTATTCCCTTAAAGGTTCCCAGAAATAGAAAAGCCATGTGAGATTTCTTGGTACAATTTCTTCAAATATTGAAGCCTCAAATTTAGGAGACAATATAAAAGGAAGAAAAGGAGGAATATATTGTGCTGATTAGGTAACAAATTGAAAAACCATGGGGCATTTCTGCTTTGGAGAATGAAGCTGTAGCAGTGGGAAATAAAGCCGTATGTAAATCACTGGTGAAATTAATACATTTTAAAGGTTATCAGAGCCAAACTGCTGAATCCTATAGTTTGTTGTCAGTAAATTAAATGCAAAATAACTAATTTAATTTGTATGAATTACCAGTTGACTTCTAATGTATGGAATAATAAGAACTAATGCTACTTTATGAGCTGGAAATGAGATTTTTTATTTTCAAAAGAGCAAAAAGACAAGAAGTAAAGTTGATTCAGAGCCCAAACAACCTTTTAGTTATAGCAATTTGTTGACTTCTAAAAAAAAAAAAAAAACTTTTTGGGGTTTTATTTGCAATTTTTTCATTCAAATGTAACTCAGATGAAATGTAGAGAGGCAACTGGCTTCCTCGTAAAGCTGGTCTGGTTCTGATCCAAGAGAAGAGGGTCCCAAGCTAGGACAAGGCAATCACACTGCAGTTTACCCAGACAATCCCCGGCAGCCCACTTCCTCATCTTTAAACTCAATGACAGGGATAGGAGGGATTTTTGTTTGTTAGGGTTTTGTTTTGTTTTGTTTGTCTTTATTATGTTTTGTACTGAGTGTGAAATTCTGAGCTTATGAAATCGGCTGAACAAAAAACATTTCAGTGGCAATATCTGGGATTACAAAATAAATTCAAATTCTGGAGCCTTAGCAAAAATCAGCATTATAGAATGTATAGAACTATGAGGAACTTAAGAGTTCATTTTTTCCCAGCTACCTGTTTTGTAGATAATCAGAGGCTCAGATAAAGAGGAGACATCGGAGGCTGTGTAGCTAATTCAGCCTGGACTGAAAGTCAGGGCTAGAAGCCAGAGCTCTTAATCTTTCATTAATTGCAAAATTTAGAGACCTCCATTGGAAAGGGACCCTTGTACACATACACTTAATTCTTCCTTTCACCTCCCCCACAACATCCCTACTTTTGGGGGTTGCTTAGGTAAGATTTACAACCATGATCTCACAATTAGGGTGATTGGGAAGATACATACTGTGTCACACAGGCTGCTTTCTTTTGGAATCGTATTTTTTCCTAAATGTATCCCTGGAAATATGGTGTCTGGTGTTTTCCTTAGCATGGGGGTCCTCATCTTCAGAGACACGAGCTACAGAGCGGCTTCCCTGTTGTTGTTCAGTCCCCTGAAGGATGTGCCTGAGTAGTTCTGGAAAGTAACTTTATTTATCTAACTGGCAAAACAAGTAAAAGATAAAAATTCAAGAGAACTGAACAAAGGAAGAATAATTTTATAAACTGTTTCCATAATAAACTGGTTTAAAAAGCACCAGTGAAGTCATTTAGAATAGGCCGATACAAAGGGACATTTGGATTCCTGGTATGAGGTGTGTAGGCCTGTACCTGTCCAGTCAGTTTTCTGGTGAATGGCTCTTTTTTTTTTTCTTTAATCTTTTACAAATGGGTTTTTTGACTGTCAAGACTACATGGATGATTCCCTTTCCCATTGAGCTTGTGATGCTCAGTTTAACATTTAGAATACAGTCACCAAAATAGAAGTCAGAAGAAAGCGTAGTGAATATCAGAATTAAACTCCACACTTTTGATAGATGAGGAACCTGAGTTCCTGTGATCACGACAAAGGTTTGTAGCTTAATAAAAATGAACAGAGACCAGAAGCCAGGTTTCTCAATGCCTGTATTTTCTTATGCCTTCAGCCACAATATCATCTGGCTATAGGAATGGTATGTCGAGTGGTGTGCAGGCTCTGGAATCTGGGGTCTATAATGAAATCCCAGCTCTAGCACTTACTATAAATATATCCTGGTAAAGTTACTTTATCTCTCTGTGCTTTATTTTTCTCCTCTGCAGCATAGGAATATAATAGTCTTTATCACATCACGTTGTTGTGAAGATTAATAGGCTTAGCTCAGTGCCTGGCTCAAACATAGTAAGAGCACAATAAATATTAGCTCTTAGTAGGAGGAAGAGTCCTGGAACAGCAGCAGGGAATGCTGGAAAGGAAATCTGATCCTGATCACAGGGATACCTTTGCCTGTGGTTTAACCTGGGTCTGAAAAAGGAATACAAATAGACTAACCCAAAACTAATTTTTTGACAACTTGATTATATATATAAAATACTTAGCACTCTGCCTGACACAATCCAAGTGCTGGAAAAATCATCCAGTACCTCTTTTTGTTGTTGTTAGCATAGTCTAGTTTATTCACGGGCACTGGCTTACTCAGCCCTCCCAGGCACCCAAGATTTGGCAAGTTTGGTTAAACAGTGCCTGCAAATAGGAAATCTCCAAGACTTCTTGTATTTTCAGAGATCTCCAAAGAAACAGAACCGTTAGGAAATACACATATAGGAGATACATGATAGGAGATGTCTCAGGTCAAACAGAGCAAGTCTCCCCTTTCTCCCCTTTTGCTTTATTCAGGCCCTCAATAGATTAGATGATGTTTGCCCACATTGATGAGGGCAGATCTTCTTTAAGCGTTCTATCAATTTTAATGCAAATCTCTTCCAACACGCCTTCTGGAGGTGTCTCCAGAAATAATATTTTACCAACTATCTAGGCATCCCTTAACCCAGTTAAGTACAGGTAAAATTAGCCATTCACCTATATTTGTTAAAAAATATTTTCACAGTAGGGTGTGTGAGAAGTGCAGTGTTAGCATGTAAAGAGAGCAAACGGTAAGGGTGCTGAGCCCATATGGCGGGAAGAGGACTGGGTGAGGTTAAGGTTTTTTGGGAAGCTGGTATAAGTCTGGCAGGATGAGCAGGTATAAGTTAGAAGAAGAAGTTGAGGGAGGGTGACATTATAATTAGTATAAAGAGCATGTGCAGAGAAAGAATGCCATAACGAGACACAACACGCTGGAGAAACTTACAGGTCATTCAATGTGACTAAAGCTCAAAGTTTAAAAAGAGGAATGGAGCAAAGTACAGCTGAAGTGGAAGTCAAGTTCAGATCATGTTATGCTAGGCACTTCCACCCTTATCCTGAAAGCATTGGCAAGTCATATAAGTAACACTCACAGAAAAATAACATGCTGTTGGAGGAGCAGATATTGAGATTGGAAGGGTGAAGAAGATGTTCAATTTAAAGTTGCATATGTTGGATGTGAAGATGCATAGGACACTGTCCAGACACATAGGATTATATACAGCCTTTTTGAAGCGAACTGTGAGAGAAAAATCAGTTGTGTTTTTCACAAAACTGCAGCTGTGTTTGTTCTTACTCCTTCCCTTACTCATTTTCCTTTTTGCTCATTCATGCTTTTCTGAGATTGTACTTCCTAAGAAAGTAGTAGCATGTAAAGATTTGCCCCACTTAGGCTGCTTTTGAGGAACTGGGGAATGGTAGTGATTGCTACCATGCAAGTGAATGAGCCTGCCCAGAAAGTGTGTGTAGAGTGATTGGAAGAAAAGTATAGGGGTAGGTTCCTGGGAAATCAGTGTATAATAACCAAATAGCACGAGAAGGGCCTGAAGGAAACCAAGGACAGGGAAGAGAGGGAGAAGAAAAATTAGGAGTGATCAGTGTTATAAAGCCAAGGGAGGATAAGGTCTGAGATAAGAGGAGCAGTCGGTGGAATTAGAAGTGCAGTAGTACTCAGTAAGATCACATAAGGGAAGAACTGGCATTTTGAAACTAACACATAGGAGAACACTGCCCATCTTGGCCAAGGGTAGAGACAAGGCCAGGCTACAGGGGATTTAAGGATGAATCAGAAAAGGCGAAACATAGTTTGCAGACATAGATGGTGCTGTAAGCATGTTGGTTATGAAAGCAAGAAGAGACGTAGTGTTGCAGCTAGAAAGAAATACTTGGTGGAAGAGATGATTTTTAATTTCTATTTTTACTTTAGGTTGTTTTAAGAGTGGAGAAACCTGAGCATATTTATACCCGAAAGAAAATGATCCCACAGAGAGGACCAGTTTAAAGATTCACACAATAGAGAAGCTGCACATGTACACACCTACTAATAGAATGCAGCATTTTCCTGTTACTTCTCTTGAATGCTTTCAGAAATCCAGAAATATGTTTTACTCCTCCAAATCTAGCATCAGAAATTTGGCTACGCGGGTCTGTTTGAGGAGGTTCGGTGCTTCTAAGTGATTCAGACAGTCTAGCAACTTGAAATGGACATCTTCAGGCTATTCCAGAGAGCAGCATAGAGTTACTGGGCTTGCTCCTTTAGACTTTTGGCTTAAAACAAAGTTAAATCTCAGCATCCAAACCAGTTAAAATCAACAGAAGTCAAGGTATACCTAAATTCCAGAATACAACAAGATTCTTATTTGTGAACTCTTCAGAATTCTCCTGTGAATTGTCCCAGAGGAATAATGCCGTCGTGAAGTGTGATGAATTCTAGGCTAAGACAACTCAGGAAACTTCCTTTCATTAATATTATTTTTCCTGAAACTTACACACACACACACACACACAAACACACACATACTCTCTCTGTCTCTTTTTCTCTCTCTCTCTCACATTCTCACACAGAACCAGAATCAAATGAGTACAAAGGTTGTCCGTGTTTTTTAACAATCAGATTTTTAGTGCTTAGAAGATGTTTTTAGAATGATTTAGTTCAATACTCTCATTTTACAGCTAAATAAAATGAGGCATAATGAAAACATAACAATAACAACAGCATAATGATAATAAATCATAGTTATAATATGCTCTCACATATATTAACTTATTTGATTCTCAGAGAAACCTTAAGGGGAGAGGAACAAAACTAAACTGGATTGTAATCGTACCTTACAAATATTGTCTTTTAATCCTCACATTTCTATAAAATAGGGGTATTTATCTTCTTTTGCTATGAGCTGCAGGTTGAACACATTGTTTCCATTTTACAGGTACAGAAACTAAAGTTAAGATATGTGAAAAGATGTGCTGGAAGTCAGACAAAAATTCTGAGTCTAAAAATCCTGTTAGAATTGATAATAGACCTCACAATTCTTTGATTTCAGAGATTTCTTTCATTTCTTTTTTATTTTATATTTTTATAGCACTTTATGCTTATCAAGGTAGTTTCACTTACAAGATTTAATTAATTGTTATGACAGCTCTTTATGATAGATGAAACCTAGAAGCAAAATGAAAGATGAAGCACTGATAGAAAGTCTCACCAGTAAATGATTGTGCTAGTACTAAAACAACAATTGGGCTCTGAAGTTTTGTCCCCAGACCAGTTGTTCTCAATCCTGCGGGCAAATTGGAATTATCTGAGTTTTTTTTTTTTAATACAAGTGACTGGGTCCCACCCCAGACTAATTGAATCAGAATCTCTCGTGGATGGGCACTGGGTGTCTGTATTTTTTTTTTTTGGAAGCTTTTCAGAGCCTGTGTTGAGAATCACTGCAACATAGCATACATTTAAAGTTCTTAATTTTTGTTCCACTGGGTTTGATTTCCTCTTCTGCGATAATAGCTAACACTTTTGTAGCATTCTGGCAGGGATGTGGAATTCATTTTATTTTAGCTCTCCACTGAACAGAAACAGTGCTACTTTGTATACAAGTATCTTGTAACACAGGTTACCAAATTCCTATTAAATTGCCATCTCTAACAGTAAAAAAATCAAATAAATAAACATAATCTCTTCTACCTTGTGCTGCCATAGGCAGTCAGACACTTTCTGTATCCACATAGCATTGGGTGGCTAACATCATATTGTGTAAGTAAAGAGGAACGGATACTAGAAACATAATACCTTTGTGTTAATTGCTGATGATGGTGGCTACAGCATGAGCAGGAACTCCCTGTTGCAGGATGAGACTCGGAACGTGGATGAGCACGGAGCTTACTGTCTCCTACACCAGAGCCCCCCGTGTATTATTGCTGGTATCCATGTGTAACAGATAGTATTGGGCACTGAGCTGGAAGATAATAAATAGATGTAAGATGATGATTTACAGAAGGGTGCTTAGAACTCCTTGAACTGGCAGGAGGAGAAAACGGTGCTGATACAAGGTTGAACTGTCAAACTAAAAATCCCTTTTTTCCTTTCTCCCCAGAGAGCAATTTCTCCAAGACTTAGCTTGCTTTCAGCCTTATCATCTGGAAATTGGTGGTTAATTATGAAAATTCCCGATCCAAAATTTCTGTCATATTTTTCCCCTTTTGGTTGACTTTCTCTAAAAAATATCTCATTTTTAGTGAAAAAAGGTCTCATTAAAACTATCTTTACTTTAGGAGTCTTTGTGCAACTGTTTCTGCTCCTTTTTAAAATCCTCCCTTATTTAACTGAGAAATTTAATGATATTGTGGTTCTAACTAAAATCTGTAATATTTGAGATTTTAACAACAGCAACAAAAATTCTAAAATAGAAATGGGAATGCCAGTGAATTGTTTGCATGATTTCTTATCACACAATTGTTTTATTTCATACATTTCTCATTGACAAAGGAAGAAACAAGTCTAGAGAAAGTGATGGTGATAGATATATTAAGGTGATTAATGATACTGTTTGGATGATGGCTCATCTGTATCAAATGAAAAATAGGTTGTTTATTTATCCAAGACGGTGCTACTTTTTATCATTCCAATATTAAAAATAATCCCAAGACTGAAGCATTAACTAACATTGCCAAAAAATGGAAAATGATTTATTTAAGGGCTCATCTTAGGCCAGATGTTACATGGAAAAATGAGTTGCTATTAAAGATGAGACTTTTTTCTACACATAGGCCAAGTAAACTAGCCCTTGCCTTGATCTCATGGCTCCATCAGCTTAACATAGTGATTGAGCACACTGCCTATTTAGTTATACTAGTGAGTACAAATCCTAGCTCCACCACTTGCTGGCTGTGTGACATGAGGCAAGTTATTAAACTCTATTGTGGCTCAGTTTCCTCATTTGTGAGAAGGGATCCAAATAGGACGTATCTCATAGAGTTGTCATGAAGCTTCAAATACCTAACACATAGTGTGTGCCCCATAAATGTAAGCTATTATTGTGATCATCAATCTGGAGTGTCCCTTTGCCAGTTACTTTGTATTCAGAAGGCTTCTGAAAAGATATATACATTAAAGAAAAAACAAGAGCTGCCTGATTCATTTCTCTGATAATTCAGTCAATTTATCACCCAGGATAGGGGATACTGGGGGGAGTGGGGGGAGGGCAGAAAAAATGACTCCAGCTGTGTGGAAGCAAGAGTGTGAGTTCTTCTCTGCAAGGGCTTTGCTATATACAAAGCAGTAAGATGCGGGAGAGAGTCTCTCACCAACACGCATTTGAGGACAAGCCCTGCCTCTTGCGGTGGTGAGACCTTCTACAAATTACTTCATCTCTCTAATCCTTGGTTCACTCAAAAAAAAAAGTTCTAATAATTTAAATGAGATTACATATGTAAAATACTTAGCTACAAGTTAGTGCTCAATTATTATTATTACTCTTGACAGATAATTGACTTTTATCAGTCAGTTTATCACTCAGGAAAGGGATATTGCTCCTTTTTTGTCAATAATAATAATTATTGTTATTACTTTTACCTTGGAAGATAAGATAGAGTGGAGATACATGGGTAGTTCAGACAGGGAGAGACCAGGAGCCGTAGTATGAAGGCACAGGACACATTTAAGATGGTTTACAAAAAGAGCAGTGGTCGGGGTCTTCAAACACCAGCTGGGCCCTTTCCACTATCTATCCCTCCCAGAGAACTGCCAACTGTCATATTCACCAGTCAGTCAACAAGTTTTATTGAGTCCCTCCTACGGACTGGGCACTTTTCCAGGTGCCAATTTTAAAACGGTGAACATGACAGGCAATAGTCCTACTCTTAGTTAGCTTACATTCTGTGAAGATCCTTGGATAATCAGGTGAGCAAAGAAGCAGGGAGGATAATTTCAGATTGCAAAAAGTCAATAGGTTAGATAGGGAGTGCTGTGGGAGAATGTACTGTAGCTAGAGGCAAAGAAAGGCCCACTGAAGAGGTAAAATTTAGCTAGGCTAGAAGGAAAAGGGGCCAGCCTCATAAGGTTCTCCGGAAAGGGCATTCCATTCAGAGGGTTCTGCATATCAAAGGTCTTGAAGTGAGAATGATCTTGGCCTCTTCCAGGCCCATGTGGCTGTTGCATCTATGAGACCATGCTGAAAAGGGTAGCAGAGCCCAGGGTTAGGAGGAACTTGTAGGCCAAGCAAGGGACGTGGATACCAAATGCTGCGTGAAGCCAAGAAGGGCTTGAAGCAAGGGAGCAAAGTGATGGATTGACCATACAGTCTCTTGCCATGAACTCGAAAAATTACCAACTTGTAGCCATGTAGACTTTATAAGACTTGCATCCATTTATTTATTCTTGACAACAAACCAGTGAGGTGATAGAAGTAGGAAGTTTGCTCGCCTGATTTTATAAATAAGAAAGCTAAGGCTTAGAGTGCCCAGGTTTCCTAACTTGATGCGTCATCCAAGCAGAGTAAAATCAGTTAGTGGCAGAGGTATGGGGTCCAGTCTAGGTTCTGGGATTCCAATCCTGACTTCTATCTCTTACAAGGAATTCGGTTCACTCTTCCTATTTATTCTATTAAGTATTTTTTTAAAGTTTTGATTATTTTTCTCCTGTTTGTTTTTCACACCTTATGATTCCTATTTGATTTCCCATTAGGTCCTGCCAACTAAGGGTAAACTCCTAGGATGTATGTGTTAGGCTTCTGTGAGTGGTAATAACCCCAGTGCTACAAGAATCACTGAACGCATAAACATGACATGACTCTCTTCTTGCCAGTCCCTTCGTGGAAGTGCACGCTGAGCTTAAAGAGAAGCCTGGTGAGGGGTTCAGACTGGCAATGTAGACAGAAGCATTTCATCAACATCTACGAAGATTTCATGGGCCCTTCCAGACCTTCCCACAAACTGCGCTCATTAAAGCAACAGGCACAGTAATTTGTGCTGTATGCTAAGTGCAACATTTGTGATTCAGTATTTGTGGTATTTACAGTTTTCCACGTTACTGGACCAAAAATGCACAGAACCCAGAATGACAGCAAAGACAGCTTTACGTATGTACTCTGACCAGGAAAATGAAAGGAGTTTCTTAAAATTTAATGAGAGGTAGAAAGGAACACTGGTTCTTTTCAAAATTTTAGTATTGACAGTACTAGTAGTGGTACTTGTAGTGATTTAGCAATAAAAGTTAGACATATTTGGGTGTAATGGTAAAGAGTTAGGGAAATTGAGCTGTATTAATCAAACAAAATAAAGAAATATTTGGGTGTAATGGTAAAGAGTTAGGGAAATTGAGCTGTATTAATCAAACAAAATAAAGAAAATGTTCATTAACTGCGTAGTTTGTAAGCGCCACTTATTTTTTTACTGTTTGTTAGGAAGATGGAGGCATGCACTGGAAACACTAATTCTAATTATTACTGTAAGTGGGAGTTTTTGGCACAAGGTCAAGAAATAATAGGAGAATGTGTGAATCTCACTATTGAGCTGCAGTAAGCCTAATCATTTGAATAAAGCCAGTTGTTTTTTCTTGGACCGTCTCTGGGCTGTTCAGTGTTCTGGATGAATCTAACACAATCAGGCTGTTCTCTGGTGTATAACCACTTCCTGCTGACTCAGGGCAACTTACTTCCTCTGCCGTTTATTAAAATGAAACATTCATATTAAAACCCCATTTTTTAGTGATGACCAAATGTACATTAGTAATGACATTATTAAAACTATTTTGTTTAAAATGAACTTTCACACTAGCGTGTTGCAAAGCGGCACAAACAAATCTATCTGATTTCGCTAGAGATGCTTTAAAGAGCTTGCAGATCTTTCTGGCACTATTACAGAAGGGGATTTGATGTGTGTTTCAGGAGACAATCTAAGTTTTTATGGCCATAAAAAATGAATACTGTTTCCAGTACTTCACATAGCAAATAATGTATAATTTATAATTTTTCATTAACACGCAAATGTGAAATACTGTCTTCTATGTTTATGTCTACTAATAATCTATTAAATATTTAGAGGCATAGTAAAGAATACTAAAATATTTGGTGTGAGTACTCTTTAAATAGATTTTTCCCTAATTTTTATTTGTTTGTTTATTTATTTATTATTTTTTACTTCTGAGATGGAATGTCACTCTGTCTCCCAAGCAGTGGCACAATCTCAGTTCACTGCAACCTTCACCTCCCAGTTCAGGTGATTCTCATGCCTCAGCCTTTCAAGTAGTTGGGACTAAAGGTGCATGCCACCAAGCTTGGTTAATTTTTTTTATTTTTAGTAGAGACAGGGTTTCACTATGTTGGCCAGATTGGTCTCGAACTCCTGATCCTCAAGTGATCCTCCTGCCTCGGCCTCGCAAAGTGCTGGGATTACAGGTGTGAGCTACCTTACCTGGCCATGTCCATATATTTACATATGTAAAAATGTGGGAGAAACAGAGAAGCAAATAATCAATTTAGTAATGGTGTTTGTAAAATAAGACAATAACCCAAATCTTTATATAGTTCTTGTTACTTTTCATTACATTATCACATAGGATGCCTTGGCCAACCATAGCAACAATAACATGAGGCTGATATTCTCCTCATTTCATGGATCATAAAACGAAGCCAATGATTAATGGGTTATTTTGTAAATATTTGGCCATCCAGTCAGCACAATGTCCTAGGAGTCATGCTTTATATTTCATTGCACTTCATTGCTAAATAGAATCTTAGGTATAAGATCAGAGTTCCAAGGTTTTAATAAATATATTTGGTTAAGACCTTTACATATAGTTTGCACTGGCTATAGAATCTGAAATTTTCAGTACTATTTCTAGAGTGCCAAGAGTCTCCATTGGTTCATCCTACAAATATTCACTGAGTAAAGCATCATGCTCCTATGTGCTCAGCGTTCTTACCAGGAGCCTGATGGGGACCAGAGATGAATCAGACACAGACATGACATCAACAGTAGAACAGTAGAGTCCAGAAGACAAGCTATGGAACAAAATTACTGTAATAAAAGTAGTATTGCATCAGATGCCATTAAAAGGGTACAGAAAATGTTTAAAGGAAAGAAAGAATGCTTTCAGGTGGAGAGAGGATTTAGGCAGACTTCACTGAGGACTTATGGATCCAGGATCCAGTGATTGAAAGAAACCATTGAAAATCTAAAGCCCAATCAAGTGGTGTTTTAAGAAGTTTAATCCTAGAGGCCATGTGGCAAACTAGAGGGAGGAAGGATGGTTAGCTGGCTATTAAAGTATTTAGGAATAAGGGAACAAATTCTCAAACAAAAGGATGGTGGAAATAAATAGAAAAGAAATACTTCAAAGTCAAAATTCTGGAAAAACTTTTAGAACCAAACACTGACTGTTTTCGATAAGGCATCAGCGGGGTGTCAGTAGCGACTTGGAGTTCAATCAGGATTATGGCAGAATATTGAATCCCCTCCTTCCTCTCTTAGTGTGTTCTGGGTTTTATTTTAGCTTTTGTTTTGTAGAGACAGGGCCTCACTGTGTTTCCCAGGCTAATCTTCAACTCTTGGTGCCAAGTCATCCTGCCATCTTGGCCTCCCAAAGTGCTGGGATTACAGGGCTGAGCTACTGCACCCGGCCCTCTGTTCTGGGTTTTTAAATTTCTCTACAGTGACAATTTCATTATTATTGCCTTCAGTGTAGTTTTTATGGAATAAGTCTAGTTGCATTAGGATATTTGAAAGAAATAAATCTAATACAAGTGAAATTATTCTTACAAGTTATATTAATGACTTGATACAGCCCATGTCTTCAAGGAATTTGTAGTTGAATGAAAATGTCTTTAATCTCTGTACTGGGATCTCCATATATTCAAAGTGAAATTGAGGACTGGGTTACCTTTTGACAGTATAAGTCCTCTGCTCACAAACCTCGGCAGTTACTCCTTTGGCCAAACCTGGAGACTGACCTCCATTACAAATTTTAAGCATATTAGAAATAACCTAGCAAATTGAAGTGCAAGTAAAGGAACAGAGAAATAACTACAAATATTATACACATTAGAAATATCACAATGGTTTAAAATCCTCCCAGACTGCATTATGAACCTGTTTCAAAGAGAGAGTACTTGGGTAATATTTGAAGCCACAGGTACCTGTGATATAATCCTTGCTACCCAGATGGTGTTGCCGTTCCAACAGGTCCACTGCCCTGTCTCCTGCTGATGGGATTCTCTCCAGTAGAACTGTGGCTCTAAGGATGTCTTTATATGCCCACTGGTGAATATTTCTGTGCCCCAGTACATTTTTACAATTTTAAGGCTTTCTTATCTACCTCTCAGGGAAGCCTCCATGCCGTACCTTGCCTCCTAGACATTATGTCACAGTCATATGCACTATCATAATGAAACATTTATTGTAAAGTCATTTTCATACTTTATAAAGTGGATTTGTGCTTTGCTTATCTGATTAGAATGTCAAGAACTTCTGTACAACATTTCGTTCAAGTATTTGAATGATATTTTCTTTGGGGTTTATCTATATCACTAATTCTTAATTACACATGATAATGGGTATATCATTCAGGGTATAATCAGAGAAACAGAACACCTGTATGGTGCCTGGTATATGGTGGGCTTCCAGTAAATAATCATTTATAATGAATGAATGGTCTTCTGATACTTAGCAAACAATGTGGATGTTCTGTGTCTAGGATAGGAAAGTCACCATGAATTCATTTTTTAGTGTAACTACCATCTGATGTACCCATGTCAAACATATCAAATCTCCTTTCATGACAGAATGCAGACTCACAAAATGAAAGGGAAGCACAAAGCTAAGCTACCTTTACCTTAGCTTTACCAGAGGACTGATATCTTGTCTTGCAAAATTTGCTTTACTTTCATACAAAATAAACAGTAATTCTCAAATGCAAATAAGCGGACTAGGATTGGGTTGACTAGAGGGGTAATTTGTTTCAAAAAACATAAAGAATGATAACGTTCTCATCTGAGAACTGCTCACCTTACCACTGCCATCGAGTTTCAAATTCAGTAGGTATGGGGTAGAATATAGGGCATAAGAATCAGTGTTTTAATATGGTTCCCCTGATAATTGTGTCACAAAGCCAGGCTTAGAAATCAGGGGCCTGCAGCATACAAGACTGGCATCAAGATCATTCACGCTTGGCAGCGCATCAGTGATGGTCGGGGGTGGAAGAACATGGAAAGCCATGCTCCCCAGAATCCATGGAGCTGATAAAACTCGTGAGAATTTTTTTTTAATTGCATATAGAAGTTGAGCAGAAGAAACTTGTTGTTATAGCCACATTAACAAAACACTATTTTTACAGATCAACTTACAGCTCATGAGAAAGGCGTTTTTATATGAATGGCCTTACCACCATATGGTTGTTGTCAAGTCACTTGTCAGCCTAGGACAAGTAGAGTGTGATCTCACAGAGAAGCTCATGGAGTCTTGTGAAAATCTGCTCAATGGCGAGGGGAGTCAGAAAATGTTTTAAAAGGACAACTTTTACCCCGATTATAATAGCATTTTAGAGGATTTTAAGTGTGGGAAGCATAGATGTGACAACATAGTACACCCAAGGATAGCTAACAGAACTGTATCAATAGCAATAACAGAATTGATGACTCAACAATGATTGGTAATTAGGCTTTACAGTAAGCTGCATAATATCGGAGAAATGAAGATATTGTTAATTGTTTTTAAGAGGCTCCTCAGAAGCCAAAAATGATTCCCCGCCTAGCCTAAACAAAACCATAAAGAAAGTTAAGCTGTTGGCACAGAGAAGTGAATGAGCAGCAGGAATCTAGATGTTCATCTTTTCCTTTGTGAAGTCCGTACTGTGTGCAAGATCCATGGTTAAGATGGTAGAGGGAGTGGGCTTAGGTAAGTATACTGTGCCAAGCATACTTCCTAGAGTGTGTAAAATGAACACTGCCAGCTTCTAGGTGTAGCTCTTCCTAGTTAAACATAGAATGGAGTGATGTCCATAAGAATACAATCTTAGTTCTTCTTGGTGGGGATACAAACAGCAGTTTTATGAAAATTAAAAATGACCATCAAAACATGGGAATACAAAATACTATTTAGTTAACAGACTTTCTCAGATAAGGTAATCAACCTATTCGATAAGTTGAAAAAATATTTCCATTATTTTTCTAGATTTTCTTGTCCTGTATATGTGTAATGATCTATCTGACAGTCACAAATACCAATAGTATAGCATTGATACCTGGAGTCACAGTGTTGTTTAAATTCTTACTTTCAAAGAGCATAATGTCTGCCAGGCCTGAGTTTTTTCTTTCTCTCTCTCTTTTTTTTTTTTTTTTTTTTTAGGTCTCATCCTATGCGTTTGTGCTGATTTGCTGATTTACATATCTCCACTGGCGAAAATCATATCTGTTTCTTAGGCCCAATTTTTGAGTTCCAAGCATTGGCAGTGTGACCACAAATCTCTATGATCTGATGCTTTATTTGATTTTTGTGTGTTTGTTTTAATGGAAGTGTAGAAAAGGAGGGAAGAAGGGAGGGGAATATTTGATTTGCTGTCTAGCCAACACAATTCTAAAAAGCATTCAGCGGAAACTGCTACAAGTGTTTATTTTCTAACTCTTTCTTGTATAATGGGAACAGTCAAGATCTGAACAAGAGTCGATATAAGAGTTGTGGTTTATGATAAGCATATCAGCCAGTGGATAGACTAAACCCCAGTGACAGCTGTGATGGTTCTTGGAATCAGACATCCTTCAATAACGTGTTTCCCCAAAGCTTATAGACACTGTTGTAGAATAGGGTCAAGGCTTATGGCAGATGTTGAATGTCTCTGAGCTACGTGAAATTTCTCTCTGTGGATACGTGCCTAACAACCATTACATCAAACCACAGGTACGACGAAGCCCATTTTCCTCTTTGACATGATACTGTTGTTATTCTAGAGGCAAAGCCTTATGCTGTTGCTAGCTGAAAAAGACACTAAAAGCTGAAAGAGTGCAGGCACAGAATTGGGAACAATTGGGCTATACTGACCATGAAAATATAAAGCAATGATTTTACCCAGCACAAACCACGTAGCTCATTACAGTATGGTGTCTTGTAAGAAGGACACCTAAAATAACAATGATCATTGCTTAAAAAGTTAATTTTGTGGAAATTCTTATAATGTTAGCATATTTCATAGATATGATTCTACCCAACTGTAATCTTTGTTATGATAGCAAATGATCATTTTTTTCATAGAAAAAGAAAACCTGACTGCTTAATTGATTTATTCATTAAAGGAAATCTTGTAATTGAGCAATCAGGCCAGGTTTACTATGAGTGTCTGATGAAAGAAAGTAAGATGATAAACAGCAACGGGTCAGATGGCTTCCAAATACCAGTGAACGTCCATAATACCTATTGAACTACTTGTAATTCATCAAGAAATACTAGATGGATAGAAATTCTCTTGGTACTGGGAAGAAAGTTAAAAGAAGTAAAAGTAAAATTTCTATACTCACTAGGCATTCTTGGAAAAACTAAATCTATTTTAAGAATAGTTAACAGGAAAATTATAAGAAAATACTAAGAAACAAAAATTATAGGGCTGACTCAAATTATTAATAATGTTAATATGTAAAGTTGCCATCTTAATAGTTTGTAAAAATGTTATACGTTATCTCATTTTATAAGCACAATAATAAAATAACTTGCCTTTCATCAATATCATACTCCTATCAGATCCTGGACGATAATCCTATCTTCTCACCACCAGAGCACTCTTCTTTCCATACTTTTCTTTCAGTGAGCAACAGAGAAAGTTTAGAAAAGTTTAGTAGAAAAATACACCTGAAATTTGATTACAGGATGTAAATGCCTTTAACCCTGAATATCAGATATGATTTACTCTCCAGGATTTGCTGACCTTTGGTGGGAAATAATCTACCAGACCTTGTGAAGAACCAGGAGAAGGGTAACAGACATCTAGCTGCCTGTTTTATTAAAGACTACTTCAAGGAGGAAGAAGAGTTTTCCTGAAAATTGTCCAGAGGACCCAGTTCACAGAAGTCCCTTTGCAGGTTGGCCTCTTTGTCTCCTACATGGAAGGAAACTATCATGTGTTCTCAAACCCCTGCTGTCACTTTGCAAGATGTATCTAGCAGTTATCAAAAAAAGAAAGAAAGAAAGAAAGAAATGGATTTTCTAGAAACTGCTAGAGAACAGATGTCTTGAATAGGCAAGACAACACTTCACATGATATATGTTTTACTTTTTCCTGATGCTTTGTTTTGTTTTTGGTTCAGCGAATAAAACATACATTCTCCTACATGCATTCTCACAGACCAGAAGCATTATTTTAAAAAGTTCCTTCCAGGCTGAGTGCAGTAGCTCACGCCTGTAATCCCAGTACTTTGGGAGGCCAAGGCAGGTGGATCTCTTGAAGTCAGGAGTTCGAGACCAGCCTGGCCAACATGGTGAAACTCCGTCTCTACTAAAAATACAAAAATTAGTTGGGCATGGTGGCACACACCTGTAATCCCAGCTACTTATGAGGCTGAGGCAGGGGAATCGCTTAAACTCAGGAGGTGGAGTTTGCAGTGAACTAAGATTGTGCCACTGGACTGCAGCTAGGGAGACAGAGCAAGACTCTGTCTAAAATTAATAAATAAATTAATAAATTCATAAGCTATTTTCAAACAGAAAAGAATATCCAGGTTTTAAAAATTATTCTGTAATATGTTGTCACAAAAATATTTATATAATAATGTACATTTTTATTTTTCTTTGTACTTAATTTTTCTAAGTATTTATCATTCTAATATGGGAATAAATCATTATAAAGCATTACATTTGAATACTTTAGCAACATTAACCAGTAACCTCAAAATATTGTTATAACTTGAACTTTTTTGTGATCATTTAAAAAAGAAGTATGCATTTAAGTTGCTCCATGATGTACTCTTCCTGCTGTAATCCCATTAACAAAGTCTTTAATTCTAGCAGACAAAAGACTTAGAAAGCCTAACATTTTACTTCCTTTTTTTGAAAAAAAAATATTACATATATAAAACTTTATCAGAGTTAATATGATAAGCTAAGCAGAAAAGTTTAATATTATTTATGATTTCATGACATGTAACATAATTTGGGCCTTACCTAGTAATAAATCTAGTTTAAATCCAAGTTTTTTCTTGTTTTTGCTTCCTCCTCACCTCCCAGTATCATAACAGAACTCCTGTAAAGATGTGAAACAGATTTTATACTTTCTTCCCAGGAAATATCTTTCCTGATATTTCAGGAAAAAAATCTCTCACCATTTAGACAACGAGTATGCAAAATGGGAAGTGGAAACTCAACACACATTTCATTAATTTGATCTAAGTAAATATCCTAGAGATAACTCAGTCTGAAATAGCCACACAATTTCCAGCAATGCTGTGTTTCTTAACAAATATAAAGCGCAATGTTAAAGTCACTTACCTCCTCTATTGCAGGAATTAAATTATTTGGGTTGGTTATCTACATGGATCTAATTAATGGTCAGAGTGCCAACTCTCCCTTCACTTTGTAATGCATAGACCTAGCCTTTGTTCTGTGCCCCGAGCATTATGGTAAAAAATGAAAGCAATTAAGGAGTTTCTGGGAATTATTTTCTTATTAAGAATTGCAAACTCATCTGGCATAAAGAGAAATGATAGTAGAAGGCTGACAAATGTCTAAAGGGTGGTAGCTAGAAGCATAGAGATGGAAATGAAGATGAAATGGGGAGAAGATAAGTATGAGTGTGATCATCAAACAAATGCTTATTTACATTCATCCTTTCGACAAACATATATTGCATGTTTACCAGGGTGAGATCCCAAGTTAGGCACTAGGAATAGAGAAGGGAACAAGTTAAAGTCTCCATGACCAAAGTGGAAGATTACAGATCTATGATTACCGTAGATTTAGAAGAATGTAAAAGAGGTGGAGAGGATAGGTATTCTGGGGAAAGCATAGAGAAAAGTCTCTGAATGATCAGGAGAGGCTTAGGAAATGCTTCCAAAAAAAGTAATGTTTGTTCTGATCATGAAGGATGGTGTTGTTAGCTGGTTGCCTCTCACAAAAGAGAACTTGAGGCAGATGGATAAATACGATTTACAAGGAGAAAGTTATGTGCTTGAACTTGGCATGTTTAGTGTTAATGAGACTGTCTGTCAGGTGGGTTTTCTTTCTTTCCTTTCTTTCTTTCTTTCTTTTTCTTTCTTTCTTTCTTTCTCTCTTTCTTTCTCTCTCTCCTTCCTTCCTTCCTTTCTCTCTTTCTTTCTTTCTTTCTTTCTTTCTCTTTCTTTCTTTCTTTCTTTCTTTCTTTCTTTCTTTCTTTCTTTCTTTCTTTCTTTCTTTCTTTCTTTCTT
>NW_012118388.1:1722441-1746667 GCF_000951035.1 Colobus angolensis palliatus
TTTCTTTCTTTCTTTCTTTCTTTCTTTCTTTCTTTCTTTCTTTCTTTCTTTCTTTCTTTCTTTCTTTCTTTCTTCTTCAAAATTCAGAGATAGGGTCTCACTATATCACCCAGGCCGCAGAGCAATGGTGTGATCATAGCTCACTGCAACCTCGAAGTCCGGGGCTCAAATGACCTTACCATCTCAGACTCCTGAGTAGTTACAACTACAGCACACATAACTATGCTCAGCTAATTTAATTTAAGTTTTTTTTTTTTTTTGGTAGAGACAGGTTCTCACTATGTTTCCCAGGCTAGTCTTAAACTCCTGCATCAAGCGATTCTCTTGCCTCAGCCTCCCAAAGTGCTGGCATTACAGGAGTGAACCACCAGGCCCAGCTCAGGTCGTTGTAACAGAAGAAACTGGTAAGTCAAGAGATAGACCATGAAGGAACATTTAATTGAGTCATGAAGGTTCTGAATTGAAGTCTAGTACCTACACATAAATCCCTTGGTATTGGGTCAACTTTCTTGCTGAGGGGATTTTGTTTCACAGGCTTATGAGAGTGGTAACACAGTGTAGTGGAAAAGGCACTGAACTCTACCACCAGCCTAAGCTACCTGGGGCTCTAGACAACAGTCTCAAACTCTCCAGACTAATTATCTTCATTGCAAATGAGGAGGTTGGACCAAGTGATCTTTAAGATTTTTTGACTTGAAATTTCTGTGCTCTTTTTGTTCATTTTGGATCCACCGCTCTATGAATAGAACTAATGAGAGGCTGCCCTTGCCCTATCTCAATACTGAAGAGAGAAAACAGTGAGTCACATGACCAGATTAAGCCAATCGCCTAGTTAGGTAGTGATATCGTCCATTTAATCAGGCTTTCTTGGAGATGGAATTCTGGTTATAAAACTACACAGCGTGTTGATTTGTGACAGAAGCCACAAGAGGATGGTACACATGGGAGGAAAATAATTAATTTCCACACCTCCTACTTAAGCAGGAGTCCAGCTATGTGGAATAAGAATAAAAGTGAAATATTATAAGTCCATCTGTAGATTTTGTTTTTTTACTGAAGTGGGCCAATAAATTTTAACATCACTGCCAACTCAACTTTTACTTTTAAAAAATTCCAGTAAAAAATTCACAATTTCAGCTTTGTGGTGGTTTCAATTTTAAAAAGAGGAGGGATGGGGGAGTCAGAGACAGTTTCAGTCTCTGTGAGACTGAGCTTTACAGTTTATCTGATTTGAAAGTAAAACACCTCAATGCAATAATATTGTACAAGGTAACTTGAATTCTGCATTCACAGGAGTATTCTCAGCACTTCTGACTACTGGTTTGGCACTCTGACAGGAAATATTTTGAGGCTTCTACATGGGCAGCACAGCCATTTCACATTAATCTTAAAAAGCTTTCTGGAAATTATGGATTTTTGCTTTTAATTTCAAAATGAATATGTAGCACACATATGTAAACTGTGAAGCGATCTCGCAAATTCAAGTGGAAGAAGGACTATTGTCTATGGAAGAGGCTAACATTTTAAAAGCGAAATAAAATAAGTAAGATTTGTTTAAATAGGTATTTAAGTTAAGACTAAGGACAACTTGGAAATGCAAGGAGTGCTTCACAGGAGTTACTCATAGACAGTCACATGAGAGGTAAAAAGTAAATCAGTGCAGAGAATGGACAAGTTAACTCCACAAAATAAGTCTGCCTCTTTAGTCAAGAATACCCTTAACATTAAAATTAAATGCAGACATTATGTTTTCAGGTCACAGAGTCAATATAGTGACATAGGTCAAATTAATTTTATCACCTCACATCAGAATAGCTGACAGAATTAGAAACTATATAATATCTAGAAAAACATTCTTGAGATGACCACAACTAAATAAGAGCTAATTTCAGTCTTTTAGATAATTTGCATATAGCAATGCATTCTAGTCTTACTCATCATCTCAGATTTATCTTAATCATGGCATGGTTAGAGAAATCAGTACCATTTTATACAACATTGATTGGTGCAAACTGACTGATAGTTCTAAGTCCTATTCTTAAGTAGATGGGCTCAAGACCTTCATTTGTTTCTGTCAAAATAATTCTGGGAAGTTCTGGTACCAGTAAAAATTAGACTAAATTCTAATTTGAATTTTTTTTTAGTAAAAAAAAAATCCATTTCATTACAGTGAGATTTTTAACTCTTTGTGTGTGTGTGTCATATGCCCATGCATATACACTATATTTAAATATATTTAAGTATTACAGAAGATCCTGACTTATGATGGCTCAACTTACAATTTTTTGATTTTATGATGGTGCAAAAGTTCTGTGAATTCAGTATGCTCCCAATGTAAGATGGAGTTACCTTTGGAGAAAGCCAACATACATTAAAAATATAGAAAGTCAAAAGCACTTTCAATTTATGATATCTTCAACTTGCAATGGGTTTATCATTGAGAGCATCTACACAGTATTAGAATATACTAATAGATTTCTGGTATGCTCAATAAACATAGTTTTCTTTAAGCATATGGAAAGATTCATTTTAAGGTATGAGCATAATAAAGGTGTTAATTCTTTTGTACCTGAATCTATGACCCATTCATTTATTCATAATTGTATTGTTAGCTTAATATGTGCTAGCCACCTATATCTTCTGCATATATTATATTAGATTGTGTGTTTTTGTCATCACAAAGGCTTCAATAATAAAACCATATGATTGTAGCAGAATAGTCCATGTAAAATATTGATTATTTATTTACACATTTACCAGTTTATCATAAATGATATCACAAGGGATGCAGATGCAGCGATGCATACAGTGAGGTATGAGGGAAGGTACAGAGCTGGCCCATCAACCTTACCCTACTCTCAGAAGCTGATCTGTGCACTGATGCTTATTAATGTATTTTTTCTTTATGAAATAATTATTGGGTGGCCGATATATGGTAGATATTGTTTTAGCCATGAGGAATGGGGTAGATCTGTAAACAAATCCATCAAAATCTCTTCCTTCACAGAGTTTATATTTTGGTGCAGGGGAAACTGTAAGTTTTATGATTGTGAAGGATGGTAGTGCTATGGAGAAAATTAGAGCAGGCTGAACAGGGATGCAGAAAATTGATGTGGGGGTGGCAATTTAGAATAAGACATTAGGATAGACTTCACTAGATTGACAACGAGCAGTAGCAATATTAATAATGCACTCTCATTCCATTTATACTTGGTTAAGTGGTTAAAATATTCAGTATTGAGCAGCTAAGTAGATATTTCATGTGGTAGCCTTCCAAAAATCTCAATGTCCTAACACCTAGAGCCTGCAAATATTAACTCATATGTTAAGCGATACTTTGCAGATGTGATTAAATTAAACATATTTTGATGGGGATATCATCCTGGATTATAAGGGTGAGTTTGATACAATCACATGAGTTCTTATAAAAAGGATGCTGGAGGAAGCAGAATCAGGAGAAGGCCATGTGATAACAGAAGCAGAGGGAAGCCCAGAGACGGAAGCTATGCCAGCGATTTTGAAGATGAAGGGAGGGGCCATAAGCCAAGGAATACAGTTGACCTCTGGAAGCTAGAAAAGGCAAAGAAATGAATTTTCTCTGGGAGTCAGAAGGCACCAGCCCTGCTAACACTTTGATTTTAGCCTTGGAAGATTCATTTCAGTCTTCAGACCTCCAAAACTGTAAGAGAATACATTTGAGTTGATTCACTAATTTGAGGTAACTTGTTATAGCAACAGTAAGAAACAAATATGCTATTTATGATCGTTCAAATCCAAGAGTTCTGCACATAGGCTACAAATACAGCTAAATGTACTGATTAAGAACTCCAGAGCCCTAACAGTCGGCTTGGATTTCCAGCTCTGCCACTTGCTATTTGTGAGACTTTGTACAGTTATTTAACGTCTCTGTGCCTCAGTTTTCTTACATATACAATGATGATAATAGTAGTACTTATGCACAGGGTTTTACAAAGAGATAGTATTTGTAAAATGTAGTAGAGTTTTTGATAGATAAGAGTTAAATAAGTCAACTTGGTTTAGAGGCAAACACTCAAGTTAATATTGTAGTTGTGCCATTTTATAGGCCAGTAATGTGGGCCACTCAACTTAACTTATTTGAAACCTTGTTTTATTAGCTGGCAATAATATCTGCAATACACTGTAAGGCTATTTTGAGCATCTCCCCCCCAAAAAAACCATGAAAAAGTAGAGTCTGGTTTATCCATCCATCCATCCATCCATCCATTGATTTACAAATACTTAATAAACATCTACCATGTGTCAATCACTGTTATGAGTCCTGGAATTATAGTGAAGACTATCACAGACATATTCCTTTTCCTGATGGCAATTTTATTCTAGTTAGGAACACAGAAAATAAGCAGGTAAATGAATAATTTGAGATATTGATGAGTATGCAATGAAGAAAAAATGAGAAAATGCATTTCTGATTACTTTACATTTGAGCCAAGACCTGAATATTGAAATGAAGCTAATCATGTTATGATATGAGAAAGTGGGTTTCACACAGAGAGGACAGCAAGTCAAATTCGGTATCAATTTCAATGTTCCAAAAATCAAAAGGTCAGTTTGGCTAAAGTGTAGTGAATAAGGGAGAGGATGATACAAGATGAAATCAGAGTCAGACATGGTCCAAAACCTTGGATTTTATTCTACTTATAATGAAAACCAAAGAAAGTTTCAACCATAGGAGGACGTGATCTAATTTATATTTCTTAAAGTTATGATGGTTGTCGTGTGGTAGATATTTGAAGCAAAGATGCGTTTTTTATTTTAATTTTTAAAATTTTTAAATTGACTCTGTGCATATTTTTGAGGTACACTTTGATGTTTCTATGCATATGTATTTTGTATAATAATCCAGTCAGGGGAGTTAGTGCATCCATCACCTCATGCATTTATTATTTCTTTGTGGTGAGAACATTCAAAAGCCTCCCTTCTAGCTATTTTACAATATGTAATATTATACTTTACTGTTAACTCATTACCCTACTGTGCAGTAGAACACAAGAACGTATTCCTCCTAAGAGTAACTATGTACCTATTGACCAACCTCCCCTCATCTTCCCTCCCTTCCTAGTCTCTGGTAACCATTGTTCTACTCTCTGCTTCTGTATCTTATATGTTTACATTCCACATATAGGTGAGATCATACATTCATATTTCTGTGTGTGGCTTATTGGCTTATTTCACTTAACATGATGTCTTCCAGTTTCATCTATATTTTTGCAAATGACAGGAGTTTATTCTTTTTTGTGACTGGATAGTATTCAATTGTGTATATGTACCACATTTTATCCATTCATCCATGGACAGACACAGGCTGATTCTCTATGTTGGCTATTGTGAATAGTGCATCTGCATGGGAGTGCAGATATCTCTCTGACATACTGATTTCATTTCCTTTATGTATATACCCAGAAGTGGGACTGCTGGATCACATGGTGGTTCTGTTTTTAGGTTTTTTTTTTTTTTTGAACATCATGACTCTTTTCCTTAATGGCTGTACTAGTTTAAAATCCCACCAACAGTCCTCAAAGTGCTGCCTTTTAGCCACATGCTTGCCAACAGTTGTTTTCATGTTCTTTATTTTATTAGAAGCCTATTCATTCTCATTAGAAGCCTCCACCATTCTCAGAGTATATTCAGATACATCTCCAGGAATGGGAAGATAGGCTGCTTATAGAGGGGAAAAGATATATGTCAACAACTATCTCTTTTTATGCAATTCACTCTCTGTCTCTTTCTCTTATCTACCTATTATCTATGTATCTATATATTTATTATCTACTGCTTTATCTATAATAGGTATAGATGAATTACAGCCCACAGGCTAAATTTGCCTGACACCTCTATTTTTGTGAATGTAGATTTATTGGAACACAGCCATGCCAATTTGTTTATTATTTGTATTGTCTAGGGTTGGCAGGGTGGAGTGGTTGTGGCAGAGACTATATAATCTTCAGTACTCCAAATCTTTACTATCTAAATAGAAAACAAAAACAAAAACAAGCCAAAAAACAAAACAAACAAAAACAAAAAACAAAGACCAAAAAAAAAAAAAAAAAGCCAACACCCAAAAGAAACAACAACAACAAAAATAACCCTGCCAGTCCCTTTTCTTATTTTGATTTTCCACAATACATTATTCATCCTTCTCTTGTCCTAGTCTTGGGGTTAAGACCCCTGGTCTACCTTCCTCTTCTTGTTGCTCATTTACTACCAAACCTAATTTTAGTGTTTCCTTCATCTTTCTTGCCAGTGGCTGTGTTTCAATTTCTTTACCTGGACTTTTTTGGGTGGTTGATATCCACACTTTAGCTTTGTCTGATGGTTCTTTTGATGTATTCTAATTCACAGTTTTTATCAGGAACAATGTATGTATATTGAATTACGTATTCAAGCACAACAGAAATCCATTCTGCCATTTAACTTCATGGACTTTTAATATTTAGATAGATTCAAAATGCAAATAAATTCATTTTCTTCTTCATTTTCCACTACATGTAGGTCTTTCAAAATTCACATTGAGGATGAAGAAATCACATAGCTGGCAGGCATGTCGCTTCAAGCAGAGATCTCTTTTACTGGCAGCCGTAGCATAATAGAGTCTTAGAAAGAATCTGTTTGCAGCCCATTCACAGATATTTCCCACATCTCTTCCCCACATCCATAATGTTAAATAGTCAACATCATGATGTCCTTTTGTTCTGTTAACAATCATTCTGCTGCACGATTATGTAATAATGAGTGTGTTATTTATTTTTTCTGGACTTTAGTTTCCTCTTTAACAAAATGAGGAGCAAAATCAGATTGTCTCTAAAATTCCTTTCAACTCACAGTTTCTCTAATATATTTTGAAGTCTCTCTAAAATTAAGCCTTGTACAAAAGATGATTCTTGAGCAAATACATAGTGAATATTAAATTAGTTTACTTCTTTACCAAGCCCCCTGTGCAAGATAAAATGTCCGCGGCACCCTCTCATGCTGGTGACACAAAGCTGCTCTTTTCAGTGGTCACTTTTAAATGCATTTCACTGCCTTAATCTCTTTGATATAGTTCTCTTAACACACGTGTTCAGAACTAGCTGGAATCACATCTCATATTTGTGATTCTTTCAGAAATAAAAACTGTTCACAGCCGGAAACAGCTCCTTTTTATTCCTGACAGAACAGTTTGATCTCTGTAAATTCAGGAAGTTATCGAGTGTGCTTGCCAGGAAGTAGGGATTTTGCAAATATTTTAAGTCAGATAATATTTTCTCACAAATATAAATAAAATCCTTAGTTTACAATATGTCATCTAGTGTGGCAAAGGAAGAATAGATCCAAATGAAACAGTGGCCTTTAGAAAATCAAAACACCATAGCTTCCTTTAAGAAGCACTGGATTCATCTACTTTGCCATAGTTTTCTTTAATCAGATGAATGTAACAAGTTGATTAGGCTTTACAAGCGTCAAGAAAAGTCAGAACCACTTAAACTGAAAAATAGGACTCAGGATGTAAATTATTCACAGTTCATTAGACTAAGACAAGCATTTCTCAAACATTTCTGTATGCTTGAGAAAAGCGACATATTGAACCCTATTTTACTGTGAGGCTCAAAATGGCAATTAACAGTCTTAAGCTGCATATAAAACCCAATATGAACTGCATTTACAAGAAAATTGTGTGAGAATCAAATTATGTTATCTTTGGTTTGAAGAACTAAGAAATAATTGCCAATAAGTATTCATGTATAGGACCAATTTTTTTGAAACAAGTTATTTTAATTACTACTAGTGTCAGGAGTACGTGAGGGTGATTTTATTAGATTTAATGTGTTTAGTGGAGCTGCCTGACTGTGGCTGCTTTTCTTGACAAGACATTAGAATTTATTTTATACTTGCATTTTTCATCACAGACCACTGCTATAGTAAAACTATATTTTATTTTAATTTAATCTCTTATTTTAAAATACTTTTTAAAACTTCTGCTGAAAAAGTAGAGCTGAATGATGAATTGCACAGCAATATTTTTAAAAGCTACAGAACATCTACTGAACTAGTAAGAAGCAAATAATGGACTTAACAGTTGCAAACTCCTCCTTATATTTGTATTAGATAATGTCTGTTTATGTTAGATCACTTGACGATTATTCTACTTGTTGTTTTTTCTACAGTCTCTACTTTGACACAACTTTCAGTAATTTGAAATGTCCTAATCCTTCAAGTAAATTTCTCTACCTTAAAGGCCCTACCCTCTACATGGCCAACAAACAAACAAAAATGTTTGTAAGAGAAATGAAACAAAAACTAAAGTGTACATTAGGCCACTGAAAGCAAACAAAATAAACTGGAAACTGTCTTTCACCATATGATGTGATAAGTTCTCTGAAAACTCACCCGGAAAGACAGCATCATTCTTTGTGGCAAGCAGATTGAAAATCCAGTATGTCTGAGATTGACATATGTGGACTTCCTTTCACCCCATCTAAAAGTTAACTGCTTTCTCACTCAGGGCTATTTTCTCGTTTCAGTCCTTGTAAATTTTCTTCACTCTGAAAACCTAAAGGCTTGGCAAACATATATCCAGATTAACGTATTTACTTGCAGCTGTGAATAAAGCAAAGCTCAAAAAACATAGTTCAATGTTTATATTGACATCACGTGATATCAATGAACACTTTCCTAGGTTTCTATTGACTATTAATTTGCAATTAGTCTACAATGAAAGAGCTTTCAGATGGTCTGGAGAAAAAGTCGGAACCTGAAATAGAAGTGAACTGCAGTTATAAAAATAAATCTCTAGAAAGAAGAGAAAAGAGAGGAATGTTCTAATCTTACCTTCATCATAATCTTATTAGCATTTCTCAGTGAGTAGTTCAAGTATCAGTCTATAGTCTTATGACTGTCTCATAAATATGTCAAGTGCAAAGTATAGTTATTTTAATAGTCTGTGTTGGTGGACCATCATGGATTTAATTAAGAGACAACTAGTGTATGAAATATGACACAAAAGCACAAGACTTAATGGAGAAATGTTTTACTGCAGATTTAAATCAGGGCCACAGACTTAATGATGATCCAGGCTCAGAAATCCTACTTAAATTTAATTAATGCAGACTAGCGCAGACCTGTTCATATAGGAGAAAAAAACTCAGACATAAAAAACATTAGTGATTTAAGATTCTCAAAGTACACGGCCTTATTTATAAGGTTATGTGAACATGGGTTATTAATAGCTTATTGTTTTGCATTTTATTATGTGAGATATTTAGAATGTAAGCTGTATAAAAGTCTGTTAAAACATTATTTCTAGCCTCCTCATTTTCTGTGGTAAAGCGCCACCTCCTTTACTTCTTAGCAAAAACAGCCAAAAACACAGAATGCAGTGTAAGCCATTTTAATCAGATAATGACTGAGAGAAATGTGATTTGATTTTATGTCTTTTCAAAAGGAGCATGGGTGTTATTTCTCTAACTTCAGTTCACTTATGGGCATAAACAGAAGATGCACAAATAGATAATCTTCATATTTCTTTTAGTAGTCCTTGTTTTGTTGTTGTTTACACTAGAACCACTGAGTTGGAAAATCTGGCATCTGTATTATCTACAACCTTACTATTATCACAGAGAGAAACAATCACCAGGAATGTTATAAATTTATTGAAAAGATAGAATTTGAACAATTTATGAGGTGTAGATCCATAACATTTACTTCTTAATAGACTTACACTAAGCCATACCCAAGAACACTTGTCTCAGTTTGTAAGAGTAAAGTTTCTTATTTTCTGTTTTGTTTTTGCTTTTTAATTCTTCTCAAACTTGTTTTGTTCTTAAGGATAACTTAAGAATAATTTTAAGGGATTCAACGAAAATTAATATAAGTTTTTTCTGATGCCTTCAGATTCTGTACTATCCAATTTTGGAATTTGTGCATTTTGAAGTTGTCCCAAGATTTCTTTCTTTTTTTTTTTTTTTTTTTTGAGATGCAGTCTCACTCTGTTGCCCAGGCTGGACTGCAAATGGTGCCATCTCGGCTCACTCCAACCTCTGCTTCCCGGGTTCAAGTGATTCTCCTGCCTCAGCCTCCTGAGTAGCTGGGATTACAGGAGCACACTACTACACCTGGCTAATTTTTGTATTTTTAGTAGAGACGGGATTTCACCATGTTGATCAGGCTGGTCTCAAACTCCTGACCTTGTGATCCGCCTGCCTTGGCCTCCCAACCAAGATTTCTTTAACATGTCTTTTGTCAATAACCTTTTCTGCAGTGTCTGCATGATTCTCAGTGAATCAAATTATTTCTCTCTTAATTCAGAACATTAGCCATTAAGAGCAATTTGTTATTTCTTGCCCTTGTTTATCATTAGTGGCATGCATTTTACCTTTTGCTAATCTCATCATTTCCCTTGATAGATTTGGGAAAATGCTGTCATTCACCTTATTTCTCTACAGTAAATCCATTCTGCCTTACGTATTTGATTGTTCTAGTTGTACATTGCAGTTGAGGTAACCTATGCTTAGTTAAGTTTCTTCCTTTCTTTATTTCCAGTATAGATGTTTCTTTTCTGGGTCACCATTTTTGCGTGAGGAAAAAGAATGGGTTCTTTCTTGCTTTTTTATTTTTTTAAATCTATTCTTGATGGCATGTACCTATTTAAAATATGCTTTACAATTTGGATATGTGGATATCCTTTTTTATTTTTAAAAATATAAGGATGGTCTGAGTGACTTCATAAGTATTATCTATATTCACGGTTTTAGCATTCATTTGTTTGATCTTGAGCTCTTCTACGATCCAAATGCTGCTAGATATATCAAAGATTCACTGATGGTTAGAACAGCTTTTTGAGATTTTGATTAGGATAACTTTTAAGAGGTTGGTTGTTTCAAAAGGCAGTTAAACAAAACGATCATAGTTTTATTAACCTTTTATTACTTAAAAATAGTCATTGCAATGTGTCTTTAATAATGAGAGAGCAAGTGTTTAACATAACTCACCTTTCTAACGTGAAACTACCAGAAACCAATTATTTTGTAGCATCAAAGATCTAATCAAAGTTATAAAGAAATACAATTAAGTATGGATTGATATTTTTAAGTCACCTAAGCACTTGTAGCACAAGCATCAATTCAGATTTTACAAAGACAAATCTGCAATTCCGATTTTAAAAAAAATATATCAGAGGAATTGTAAAAAATATTGTTAAGTGCATTGATCAAAAGTACAATAGTCTCCTATAGTATAAGTGTGATTTAGAAAACAGCCAAGCCATGAGTTTCTAGCATGTTTGTGTGAGACCTGTTTTTCATCTGTCATTTATATAAATTATGCAAAAGTTTACTGTATCGTTGTTTTATTTATTCATTTTTCTTTGTTGCCTGCATCATTAAGACAAATTCAAAGGTAACTTAAAATGACCAAAAAAAGATCTGACTAAATCTATATTCATACAATTTATTTTATGGTGTACAAATAATATTCAATGGGATCAATTTAAGTATGAATACCAATTGTAAGAATCCTTCCTCTTATTTGGAGAAGAATTCCATTTCCCACAACACAGTAAACTAAAACCGGCATACTACAAACCTGAAACACGCTAAATAAAATTTGACATCCTGTTAAATAAATATATGAAGTTGTACGAAATTAAGTGAAATATTCTGTGGACCCCAGCAGCAAACTGGGAGAAGAAATTATTGTAGGCGAGCCGGCATTGAAGCTGCTGAATGCCCCCTGGGTCTTCTGCCTTCTGTGACAGTCATAGTGACTCTACTTAGTGCTGATTCTCAAAACAGTAGAATTGGTACCACCTGAGAACTTGTTGGAAGTGCAGAATTGTGAGCCCTACCTTAGACCTGCTTATCGAGAATCTGTCTTTTAGTTACATGCCTATATGATCTGCGTGCATATGGCGTTTGAGAAGTCTAATCCATAGTTCCAGTTAATGTGTGTGGAAAGGTGAACAAACAAAAATAAAAATAAAAAGCTTTTGGCCTTTACAGGGTTAGGGCTTGTATCATAGACTTATCCCATCCAAAACCAGGGCTTGGGAAAGGCCATACCTTCAGGGAAACGATGAACTGGGCTGGCGGAGGAGCAGTTCTCCTCAGAGGGAGATATCAAGAAAACTTTATTTATTTATTTATTTTTATTTGTTTTATTTTTTAGACGGAGTCTCGCTCTGTCACCCAGGCTGGAGTGCAGTGGTGCGATCTTGGCTCACTGCAAGCTCCGCCTCCCGGGTTCACGCCATTCTCCTTCCTCAGCCTCCAGAGTAGCTGGGACTACAGGCGTCCGCCACTACGCCCGGCTAATTTTTGGTATTTTCACCATGTTAACCAGGATGGTCTCGATCTCCTGACCTTGTGATCCGCCCGCCTTGGCCTCCCCAAGTGCTGGGATTACAGGCGTGAGCCACCGCGCCCGGCCGAGACATCAAGAAAGCTTCTAGTTCTTAGCATGGGTTCTCCGTGGAAAAGGAAACATTCCCTCCCTGAGAAATCATAGCCTTTAGTAGGTCCTTTTATGGTTCAAAAGCTTGAATTCTTATTAATTTTACAAATCGAAGAAACACAGTTTAGATTTTGAGAATTTTCATTAAAGTCAACCAAGGTTATTAGTGTACTAAAGTATCTGGCCAAGGCAAATATATATATTAGCCAATTGGAGATTATAAGATTCACACTTAAAACATATGTGTGTATGTGTATGCTCATTTCTACTAGTTTTCTTTGTATTTTATTTGGCTTTTCTTTTTTCTCTCTTATTGTCTTCTTTTCATTGTTTGAGGGTTTTTTCCTCTATTTTATCCAGTCCTGTGAAAACTATAGAAGTTGTAGACTCTATTTTTGTTCTTTGTTGGTTACCCTTTAAAAGTCAAGTCCAATAATTATATTTACTCCTTAGCATGGGTTAACTCAGATCTAGTTACAGCACACAGTGTGCTATCACTGGATGTCAGGCTCTGTTCTAATTATCTCCTTTAACTCTCACGAAAGCCCAGTGAGACGAGCACTATTATTACCTTCATTTTACAGGTGAGAAAAATAAAGCCCATAATGTTTAAGTTTACGAAAGCTATATCTTTAGAAAATGTCCAAGATGGGATTGGAGATTAGATAATGTAGGGCCAGAAATTATGCTCTCAATTGTTATACTGGAGAATCTCTGCTGATTGTTCAGTATGTTGGGTCTGTCATCTGCGCGTGTGTGTGTGTGTGTTTAAATCCTCCCAATTAGATTTTTATTATTTGTATACTCATTTTTTATTTATATTTAACCACATGCTTATCATTTCTTTACTCGACTTGTCTTTCCATAACTCTGACCTTCTTTCTGGGGTCACGTTTCTCCTTATTAAATAATATTCTTTAGAATGACAGTCTGTTAGTTAAGATGATTAAATCTATCTGAAAATGCCTTTATTTCTCCCTGAAAATACCATTCTAAGTTGAATGTTATTTTCTCTTGCCACATTGAATATATTATTCATTGTTCTCTACTGGGTTTCAAAGGCTATCCACATACATTGTTCCAGCTGCACAAGAAGCATCAGGATATACTTATATTTTCCTGTTTATAAATTTTTACTTGATCATTTTGCTTATCTGTTACTTCAAGAATTGTTTGCCTAAGATAATGAGATCACTTTTACATTTTATTGAATGTTTACTGTGTATCAGATACATAAGCTCTTTACTTTTCTTTTCTCATTTAGTTTCTTTTTTTTTTTTTTTCTTTTTCTTTGGGATAGGGTCTTACTCTTATCCAGGCTGGAGTGTAGTAGTGTAATCATGGCTCACTGCAACCTTGACTTGCTGGGCTCAAGTAATCCTCCCACCTCAGCCTCCTGAGTCGCTGGGATTGTAGGCATATGCCACCATGCTTGGCTAATTTTTTAAATTTTTTGTAGAGACAAGGTCTCACTGTGTTACCCAGGTTGGTCTCCTGGCTTCAAGCAATCCTCCCACTTTAGCCTCCCAAAGCACTCGGTTTATAGGTGTGAGCCACTGCACCTGGCCTTTATTTACTTCTGTATCTCACTTAATCCTCATGATAACTCAGGGCCAACCCTGACAGCAGAGGAGCAGAAGTGCTTGGTAGAAAACTTTCAAAAATTATGAAATCAAGAAATAACATTGAATCTCCAACCGGAGATGGAAAAGCCATCCTTTTGGTCTGTCATAAAGTCCTGACAAATTCATAGTTCTGTCCAGCAAAGAGGACATAGGAAGCTTTTGCAGTACAATAAATAATTCAGCTTCTGCATAACCAAATTAAAATATTAATTCAAAGTTTGTGTCACCATCAAAGTGACCGAATTTTTTAAAGTAATAAAATCTAATGCTGATGAGGTTCCTGGAAACATATTTTATTTCTTTTGTAAAATATTTTTATTTTTGCTTCAGGTGTACATGTGCAGGTTTGTTATCTAAGGAAACTCGTGTCACAGGCGTTTGATGTACAGATTATTTAGTCACCCAGGTGCTAAGCATAGTGGCCAATAGTTATTTTCTCTAATCCTCTCCTTCTTCCCATCCTCTACCCTCAAGTAGGCCCCAGTGTCTGCCTTCTTTGTTTCCATGTGTACTCATAATTTCACTCCCACTTATAAGTGAGAACATGCAGTATTTGGTTTCCTGTTCCTGTGTTAGTTTGCTGGAGATAATGGCCTCCAGGTCTGTCCATGTTCCTTTGAAAGATACGATCTCACTCTTTTTTATAGCTGCATAGTATTCCATGGTTTATATGTACCACGTTTTCTTTATCCAGTCTACTGTTGATGGGCATTTAGGTTGAATCCATGTCTTTGCTATTGTGAGTAGTGCTGCAATGAATATATGCATGCATGTGTCTTTGTAACTATTTATACTCCTTTGGGTGTACACCCAATAATGGGATTGCTGGGTTGAATGGTAATTCTGTTTTTAGTTCACTGAGGAATCACCATGCTGCTTTCCACAATGGTTGAACTAACTTACACTCCCACCAGCAGTATATAAGTGTTCCCTTTTCTCTGCAACCTCACCAACATCTGTTATTTTTTTGACTTTTTAATAATAGTCATTCTGACTGGTGTAAGATAATATCTCACTGTGGTTTTGATTTGCATTTCTCTAATGATTAGTGATATACAATTTTTTTAAATACGATTTTTGGCTGCATGTGTGTCTTTTTCTGGCATCCGTTCATGTCCTTTGCCCCCTTTTTAATGGGGTTGTTTTGTTTTCTTGTAAATTCGTTTAATACTGCATAGAGGATAGATATTAGATCTTTGTCAGAGGCATCATTTATAAATATTTTTCCCATTCTATAGGTTGTGTGTTTACTCTTGTGTTAGTTTCTTTTGTTGTGGAGAAGTTCTTTGGCTTAATTAGATCCCATTTATCAATTTTTGCTTTTGTTGCAATTACTTTTAGTGTCTTTATAATAAAATTCTTGCCAGTTCTTATGTCCAGAATGGTATTTTCTAGATTGTATTACAAGGATTTTATAGTTTCAGGTTTTGCACTTAAGTCTTTAATCCATCTGGTGTTGATTTTTGCACATGGTATAAGGAAGAGGTCCAGTTTCAATTCTGCATATGGCTATCCAGTTATCCTAGCACCATTTATTGAACAGGGAGCCCATTCCCCATTGCTTTTTTTGTCAGCCTTGCTGAAGATCTGATGGTTGTAGGTGTACTTCTGGGCTCTCTATTCTATTCAACTGGTCTATGTATCTGTTTTTGTACTAGTACCATGCCATTGTGGTTACTATAGTCCTGTAGTGTAGTTTGAAGTTAGATAACATGATTCCTCCAGTGTCATTCTTTTTGTTTAGGATCACTTTGGCTATTAAGACTCTTTTTTCAGTTTCATATGAATTTTTAAGTGGTTTTCTTTCCTAGTTCTGTGAAGAATATCACTGGTAATTTGATAGAAATGCATTGAATCTGTACGTTTCTTTGGGTAGCATGGCCATTTTAACAATATTGATTCTCCCTATTCACAAGCACAGAATGTTTTTCATTTGTTAGTGTCATCTCTGGTTTCTTTAAGCAGTGTTTTTCAGTTCTCATTGCAGAGTTTTAGTTAGCTGTATTCCTATGCATTTTATTCTTTTTGTGGCAATTGTGAATGGGATTTCATTCTTGATTTGGCTCTGGGCTTGGCTGTTGGTGGTGCAGAGAAATGATAATGATTTTTGTACATTGATGTTATATCTTGAAATTTTTGAAGTTGTTTATCTGCTCAAGGATTTTTTGGGCAGAGACTATGGGGTTTTCTAGATACAGAATCATGTCATCTGCAAACAGGGACTGTTTGGATTCCTCTCTTCCTATTTTATTTCTTTCTCTTGCCTGATTGCTTTGGCTATGACTTCCAATACTATGTTAAATAGGAGTGGTGAGAGAGGGCATCCTTGTCTTGTGCCAGTTTTTAAGTGGAATGCGTCCCATTTTTGCCCATTCAGTATGATATTGGCTGTGGGCTTGGCATAGTTGGCTCTTATTATTTTGAAGTATGCAGTGTGAAAGAATATGTTCCTTCAATACTTTGTGGAAACTTATTTTTATACACTGCATATACAGTTTACATCGGGACATGTAAACAGTAAAACTTTTTCAATGACAATATTGCAAAGTCTTGATTATATTTTGAGCTAATATTTCTACTTTTAGAAATGTATGCTAAGAAAATAATTTTCTAAATGTCAGAAAAAATTTAAATATTAAAATTCCCCCTACGTTGTTTATAATACTAAACAATTGAAAATAACCAAATGGCCCCAAAATATGCAAACATATAAAATTTAATGAAATGCATTCATTTTAATGCTATGTGGCCAATTAAAATGTAGTTTTAAAGAAAATTAACAATGTAAAAATTATTAATGGTTTAAAATTAAGTTCAGAAAGAGGTTACAAAATGGTATATATGTTGTAATACTATTTTTTTTGTAAATGTGTATAGATAATTATAAATATAATATGGAAAGGAGGTATAATAATATGATGTTTCTTTGGGAATCATTAGAGAAATTTATTCACCTGTTTCTTATTTAAAATTTTGATATTTTCAATAGTAACCATATAAGATTTTGTAATCAGAAAATATTTACAAGATATGATATAAAGAAGGTTAAATGAGTAGAGATAAGCCAATTTATTTTAAGGAAAGATAAAGCCTTATGAAAAAATTATAACCACAGTCAATGAAAATAGTTACAGGTTGAAATAAATTATTCATAGGACAAAGATCCAAACCACTACATCCTTTTTCAGGATTTCACTGGAGAATTAAAAAGGGCATTCTTTAGCATCAGTATGCAAATTCAAAACACAAACCACAGGGTGCCTAAACTTGTGGAACTTATGATGGTATCTATATAAGATGATTATTTCCAAATTATAATCAAGCATTTGTTTCAAACCACAGTGTTGCTTAGCTCTATAAAATTACATTAAATTCTCATTGTAAATCAAGTAGTGTGCTGGATACTGAAAATACAATGAGATCCTTGCCTTCAAGAATCTCTCTGTTAGTGTTGGCATGAGAGTGCAGTGTTTCTGAAAGTGTGGTCCATTAGCAACTTCAAAGTCACCAAGGGTGGTACTTCTTAAAAACCTCAGATCTTACTCTAGAGATTTGCTGTGTGATACTGATGGAGCTGTATTCACAAGAACTTCTTTAGGTCTTTCTTATGCATACTAATGTTTGAGAATTACGAGTTTGGAGAAAAAACAATAAACTTTAAATCAAACGGATCCAGATTTGAATTTTGACTATTTCCTTATAGATTGCATTTTTATAATGCAATTTAAATTATTCCGCCAACATCATACTAAAACTGTGTGATGTTAATTATTGCTCTGTTTTAGCTATCATTTTCTCGTGTTGGTTTTCTTGACCAACCTTCCCCTGGAATTCTCTTTTTTCTGAGACCAAACACTCTTCATGGGTTTCCTCTTGTCTCTTGGATCACACCTTCTCTATCTTTGTTATTTATTACCTAACTTATTGTAGGTAAATAAATTAACTTGCTGAGTTTCCACATCCTCATTTGTTGAATGAGCAAACAAAACTACATCACTACCAACAAAATTGTCTTATAAACTAGTTGAAGATTAAGTGAAATAATGTATGTCAAGAGTTATACCTGTCACATAGCTGGGACTCAGTAAGTGCTAACTCTTGTTGCTATAAGGGTTATGATAGAAATTTCAAACCCACAAATAGTGTTTGGTCTCAGAAAAAAGGGAATTCCAAGGGAAGATTGGTCAAGAAAACCAACACAAGGAAATGATAGCTAAAACAGAGCAAAAATTAACATTGTATAATTTTAGTATGGTGTTGGTGGAAGAATTTAAATTGTATTATAAAAATGCAATATATGAAAGATTCTTGTTGCTATAAGGGTTATGATAAAAATAAACACAAGATGCTATTTGAACCTTTGGGAAACGGAGTGAAATGATAGAAGAGTTAGGTCCAAGATCTCTTGAATGCTGCCATCTTTAGTTTGCTGAGTCTTGATGGATAAGTGAAAGATAGGAAGACAAAATAAATATTTCTGTTAAAAATCTATATAAATATTTTAGCTAAATTGACCAAGCAATTTTATCACACAATTGGCTGATTTGTAGAATAGTTGGCCCAGTTAAATCACATAACTGAGTTTTATTCCACAATTTTTTCAAGTAAAAATACTACATTTGTTTTTCTTTGATTTAAATTTTTAGATTCAGATTCATAGAGTTACTTTCCTGTGAAAAGAAAATGATATGAACTGTAATATTGCATTTAACTGAATATAAAAATAGCTGTTTTAAACAACTGAATACATTAAATTGGTGTAGATGGGAAATAGTGAAAATTGCTTTACAAAGAACATTTTATCTTAAACCATTATCAGCTACTGGGAGAATTCTTGCACTGCATTTTAAATAGTAATCATAAAAAGAATTGCAATAAAATGTTTATATGGTGTTCTATACTCCTGCATATAGTGAGGCAAAATATCTCTATTGCTTCTGAAATTTCTGGAGCAATAATTTTCTCACTTGGTTTTCCTGTACATCTGTATGTGCTGATTTTCCAATGATCTGTTAGCTTCTCTGCATGGGTTACTCCTCCTAGAGGTTATTTTCTTACTACTTGGGACTATTCAAGATACTTCAGATGTGTTTATAAGCACAAAGTAATTCAAATGAGATTTACCCTCTGTTAGTTATAGCAACCAATCCAGACAATTTTGGAAGCCCTCCATTAAACTCTTAACCTAACATGAGTTTCATATCATGCAGCATTAATTAATACTCCTAAGGTTGCAAGTAACATAAAACCCATCCTAAACTGGCTCAAACAAAACAGGAGTTTGTTAGTTCATACAACTGGCAAGTAACAAAATAACTAACTTCAGGTAAGGCTTTTTCTTAATTACTTTAAATCTAGGCACTATCATGCATAGAAAACAAGCTGAAAAATAGAACTCTATGTAATTTTAATTTTCAAAATTATCCATAATAAACAACTTTATGGTCTGTTGTTTCTAAGAAAAATCAATAAGTGGAACCATTAATCCCTCTAATCCTACTATGGTAATGATATTATTTTTCTTCTAATTAGAAGGAAAGATACTAATATTACAATCCCTCTTCATGGCTGGATCTGTCCCTATAAGAGATACGACTGATGTTCTCTGAGTAGAATGAATATAGGTTCTTATTAGAATTCTGTTCAGGTGTAAAGATACTCTTACTTAAAATGTTTACTACTCTTTTTTAAATTCAATTCTGAGAGAATATAGTAATGGATTGAGGAGTAAGTATATTAAGACTAATAATTTCTGTGAACAGATTTCGCCTTGCAGTTGCTACAGAAAAATTTGTAGGAAAAAATCAGAAATTTCCCCTTGTTTGCTAAAGCCTTTATCTGGAAATTTCTGGCTGTCACAGTTATAGATGTCAGTCATTAATTTTGATATCTGTATTCATGTCAGTTCAGGACAGCAAAACCCTTGGAAATGGACGGGTTCTATCTATGAGTAGAGTCAGAAGTACCACAAGTAATAGCTACATATTATTCAAATATTGTGTTTATTAGGAAATAAAAATGATTTGAACCTTTTAAACAAATTTCTATTTCTTTATGAGTAGCAGAATGGTGATGATGATATTTTTATTTTTGAAAATCCAGTTTTAATCTGGTGTCAGTGGAAGAATCAACAAACTCATTCTAAAATAACTATGGAAGGGTAAAAATATCCAAACATTCAGGTTAGCTTTAAAGAAAACCTGGGCACTCGTCCTGTTAGGTTCTATGGCATGACAGAAAGACATAGTAATATTAACAGAGTCATTCTGGCACAGGTAGTGACAATTAGACCATATCAAGTGATGCACCATTATTTCTGCGTATTCTATTCTTAAGTCTAGTTCACCATCAAGAAGAGAATTAAGCTCCACCTTTTAAAGGGAAAAGTAGAAAATAATTTGTGGAGATAGTTTTAAAACTAAAAAAAGGAAACACAAAGAAAATAGGCATAGGAAATGACCAGGCAGAGCACAAAAGAGAGGTCCCCATGATCAAGAGGTCTATCAAGAGACAATCAAACTCACTGGTCATCTGAGGAAGGCAAATTAAAACAAGAAAGAAGTATCATGTAACATACAGCAGGCTGGCAAAATTAATAACTCAGATAATACCAAGTGCTGATGAGGAAGTCTCATGAAGAGCAAATGTGATTGACACTATTACAGCCATTCTAGAAAGCAAATGTTAGAATCTGACAGCGTTACTGTAAGAACACATGTGCTCTTTATCCCATGGATCCCATTCTGGGTTACATACTTTAGAGAAATTCTCACTAAATGTGTACGTGGACATATATGAGAATGTTCACCCCAATGTTGCTTGAGGTACTGGAGACTGAGAAGTAAAATAGATTTTAATGTAGTGTGTACTGGACAGCAATAAGAAGTAACAAATTGCATGTATATATGGCAGAATGCATAATCCTCAGAAAAGTCCCTTAGTTTAAAATGTTGGAAATTTTAAAACATTATACTATTCATGAGAAAGTTAGAAAGATATGTAAACATAAAATATCTCATATTTTAAAAGGACACCTGCATGCTTGAGAATATATATCAGATACATTACATTTAGGGCCAATAGTTAATGAGAATGGTAGTGTAGATCATGGAAAATAGGAAAAAATAAGAATTAGAAGGGAAATTTGCATGCACTGGTACCAGCAAAAATGTGCAAAACAAAAAACCAGAGATGTCTGACCAAACAGATTCTTACCATCTGAGATCCAAGGAAACATGCGCACACATACACACACATGCAAACACAAACACAAAACAATTTAAGTAACCACGAACAGGATGGCACTCTAAATTAAAGTATATCCTCATGATGAATATTATCCATCTATTAGAATGATGTTTATAAATATTCTCATCATTTATATAATGGTAAGTGTAAAAATATCAGGAAATTAAATAAGCAAAGAGGGAAAATGCAAATAAAATATGTATATGCATAAATACTGAAATTCATAACAATCTTAGCAGTAGAAACTACTCAAGCATTTAAATTTTAAATTGTTTTTTATCTTTTAATCTTGTTTTTTTCAAATATTTTTTGTTATGAGCATAATAAACTTATACTCATAAAAACATATATTCCTTTGAGATCAAGTATCCCTTTTAAAAGATAATCAATCAAAACTTCTAGTCTCAGCTCCAACATGTAAAGAGCCTGGAAGTCATCAATCTCATCGTTATAAAAACAACAACAACAACAACAAAAAGACAAAATAAAAATCAGCTACTCTTTTTGGCCCTATCAGAGAACTGAATTTGCAGGATCACCCCCAAATCTAGGGACACAGGTCAATCCACAGGGTCATCATGGATGAAATCTACTTATCTGGAGTAGAAGTCACTGGAATCAAACACTGATGTCACTTAACTGGTAGTTTTGACAACTTGTTGCAGGCTGAGTATGGGAAAGCATGAGAGTGAGAAACTATGGGGGTGACCATGTTGGGAGACAGGAGATGTCACACTTTCCTGGCTTTGCCTCCAAAAACCACCCTAGGTTTCCATTACGAAGATCTGAGAGAGATCACTTCACAGCTCTGTCTAACACAGGGAAAAGTTATCCTTGTGAAATAGGCCCAGGTCATCCAAAACAAAGGCCCACTTCTAAGAGGAAAGACCTTAGTGGAGCCTCCTCACCCTGAAACCAAGGGAGAAGGGCATTTTTCTCATACCAACTTCCTGGAGACTTCCTGTCTCCCCTCAAGTGGTAGGGAGACCTATAGAAGGAAAAACACATGACGGTCACAGGCCAGAAATATAAGCCTACCCAAAGGTTGAGAAGTAATCAATCCTAAGATGCTAGGGTGCCCTCTCTCCCACATCTTAAACAATCACACCAAAAGGGCTCTGGTATAGTAACGGAGGATTACTGCTGAAAGTGATGCTAGACAAAGACTTTTGAGGAGGAGTCTTTAGGGAAACCAAAAGTCAGGAAGGAAGACAAATCAAAGACACTAGGGGACTTTAAAACCCTGGCACCTCTAGCAGTAGCAGTCATTAAACAAACCCCGAATGCCTAACGTAAATACACCAGAGACTTATTTACCCCAATTCCTAGAAGAAATGAATAAATTCCTAGACACATACAACCTACCAAGATTGAATCGTTTGTTATCATTAAACCTAGATGACCAAAATACCGAACATGAAAGTTTTTAGTGGTTAAGGATTTTTCCTTTTTTTAATTTTGGAGATATCAAAGGGAAAACAGTTAGAATTTGTGTTTCATATGTAAGAAGAGGTCTATACTGGGAAGCATAAGTTTTCTCAGTATTCACCGTGTGACATCTGGGAAGGAGAGAAGAGTAACTGCAGGATAAGATGAAGCTCAGGAAAAGAAAGTTAGAGGATATCAAGACAAAGTTTAAGAAAATCAGAAATAACTAGAGTGAAAATTTCATTGACTGAAATTTGGAATTTGTGATCTGGCTGTGACTTTGCATACACAAAACAAGTCATTTTGTGGGCTTCATATTTCTTGTCATCATAATCTTTATGTAAAAGAAAAAATATGTGAGTCAAATGAAACACTGCTAGTGAATCACTGAAGTAAAAAGTAATAATTATAACATCAGCAGTAATAGCTTCTATAGCGTGAATACATATTATATGCTGGCATTTTACACGCATTTCTTCCTTTTGTTCTCACAATTTTCCTTGTGAGATGGTAGGTATTATTTTATTAGTCACACTTCTTGATAGGAAAAATGATGTTTAGAAAATACAAAAGACACACAGTTAGCAAATTCAAAGCCAAACAAGATCTGTCTGGCTTCCAAGTCTTAGCACTTTTCATGATACTAGAAAGTTCAAAACAACATAAAGTATTAGGGCACCAGGTATAAGTCCCATACATAAGAAAAGTGTTGGTAGAACAATAGTATGAGCAATCCAATCTGGTGAGTCATCTACAGTGAACTTCTGTTTGGCTTATTGCAACGTTTGTAGGGGTGTTTATACATATGTGGCATATTTATCTAACTCATATTTTGCACAAATGAGTGTTAAATTTTGTGTGCATTTTTTGAACATTCACCAACTAATGATGCCAAATTTGGGAAGGCAACCCAGAAGTGTACTCTTTTGCTTACGGGGTAAAGATGTATACTTTATCATTTATTTATTTGCAAGTAGATAATTGAGAGGCTCTCAGTGTTAAATTGTTTGCACTCTGTTAAATGATTTGATGCTGATGGGCCCCAGATGTCCTGAAATTGTTCCCGCACCCTTGATGGTTCCCTCTGTACACTCATTACTGCCTTAGCAAAGCAGAACATATTTACAAATTCTAGGTCACCATCTGCAAAGATGTTATGTTGTGTCTATTTCAAATAAAAAGTATGCTCATATATTATGAATAACATGATGCCCTTTGAAAAATATGATAACATAAGGGTATAATGATCAACAGAGTATCTTTGTGGTTAGGAGTTTTAGAATAAGAATTAGAGAAGGGGGCGGAGCAAGATGGCCGAATAGGAACAGCTGCAGTCTCCAACTCCCAGCGTGAAGGACACAGAAGACTGGTGATTTCTGCATTTTGAACTGAGGTACTGGGGTCATCTCACTAGTGAGTGCCGGACAATCGGTGCTGGTCAGCTGTTGCGGCCCGACCAG